>NW_012104176.1:620598-648950 GCF_000951045.1 Mandrillus leucophaeus | reverse complement strand
TGCTGCATCTATCTGATCTGACCAGCATTGCCAGCAATCGAACCAAAATCTGGCTTAATGCAGTAGAATCTGCAAAGCCAGTCCCAAGTGACCCTTTTAAATAATCAATCTTTTTTTTTTTTTTTCAAATCCTCTTTCGTCTTAAATACCAACCTGATTCCTTTACTAACAAACTAGGTGCTTATTCTGCAAGCCACAAAGCATTGCTGATTAGTAATCAGGGAAGCCGAGCGTAGAAGGGAACTGAAGTGGAGATTGAGAGATGAGGCGTTTCGTCTGGGTCCCCCGCCCTCCCTCTGTGGGTTTTTTAAAAAAAATAAAAAGACAGGGACAATGTTCTCCACCTTCATCAATGTTTTATCAACTGAAGAAACATTAAGGCGAGACTGGCAAGGGATTCTATTTTCTTGTTTACTATAGTGGAAGACTCGACCACTAAACTTCAGATTTCCCAACTCCTAAGGCTTGCTAAAGAAGGATGCAAGAAGGGTCATAAGAGAAAGAACATATTCTTATTCTGTTTCCCATCTGTAAAATATAATATCTTCCCTGCAGATTGTTGTGAGAGTTAAGCAAGAACATTAATATCCAGCACAGACTCAGGAACACAAGGAGGCACCATTAATATTCATTAATATCTTCTTGGTTCTCCATCATCCAAGTCTTCTGACATTCTGGCAACCCAGTATCACAGGTGGGAATTCTTTTAAACACATCAGAGTCAGAGCTTTTGATTTTGATAGGAAATGACTGAGCCCTTCCTGACTGCAGGGTACACACACTAGGTTCGGAAATCACTTTAGCATTAGGAAAACTTTGGACCAGAGAAACTGCAATGCATTGGTTTGCTCTTGCCCCTGGAACAAATTATCACAAACTTTGTGGCCTTATACCAGTACAAATTTATTTTCTTACAGCTCTGTAGGTCAGAAGTCTGCCGCGGTCTCGCCAGCTTCCTGTCAAGGCAGGGCTGATCCTTCCTGGAGGCTTTAAGGGAGGAGTGGTCCTTCACTCACTCAAGGAATTCAGTTCCTTGCACACAGCCTCCTACACCTCAGAACCAGCAATGGGGCATCAGATCCTTCTCATGCTGCCCTCTCTCTAGCCACAGCTAAGAAATATGCTCCAATTTTAAGGACTCATGTGATTACATTGGGCCCACCGGGATAATCCAAGATAATCTCCACATCTCATAAGGTCTGTAATCTTAATCATATCTACAAAGTCTCTTCCGCCATGTAAGGTAACATTCCCAGGCTCTAGGGATCAGAACTGAGACCATTTTAGGAAGTAGGGGGTGGGCATTATTCTGACTACCACACAAGAGCACTTGTTGAACATTAACAATTCATAAATGTTCACCAATTTACACCCAGAATGCTGGAAGCTGGAAGCCATGGAAAATGAGTTTTGGAGTAGTTCTATCATTTAGTTTTCTTTTACTCACTAAAATTGGGTTTACCAAGATAGCGTTAAGACAAAACAGCTGAGACATAATATTATCATTTAAAACCGCCCTTTTGGCCGGGCATGGTAGCTCACGCCTGTAATCCCAGCACTTTGGGAGGCTAACACCGGTGGATCATGAGGTCAGGAGATCCAGATCATCCTGGCTAACACAGTGAAACCCCGTCTCTACTAAAAATACAAAAAAATTAGCCGGGCGTGGTGGCGGGTGCCTGTAGTCCCAGCTACTTGGGAGGCTGAGGCGGGAGAATGGCATGAACCCAGGAGGCAGAGCTTGCAGTGAGCTGAGATGGCGCCACCGCACTCCAGCCTGGGCTACAGAGCAAGACTCTGTCAAAAAAAAAAAAAAAAAAAAAACACCCTTTTGTTGTTGGCTTGGACTTTGACCATTCAGCCTTTCTTTTTGCCAATTCAGCTTAAACCAAAATGGAAAAAAAATTGTTTAGGCGATCTGCCCCTAGGTAAGAGAGGCCAGGGAATGTTTTCAAAGCCCAGGGTCAGCTTCCATCAGAAAGTTGAAGGGACTTAGCAAAGCTATATTTGTCACGACATTATCTCTCTCCTATTTTACAAACAGAAACAACTCACTCAGAATTCATGACTGATGGAGTAGGAAACAGGAACCAAACAGATTTTAAAAGCCTTGTCCATCATCCTTTCTATAGCTTATGAGGCATGGCCAAGCATCCACCTTATTAGTCAAGGGACATGCTAAGCAACTTTCAAACCGAGCTAAGCAGGCAGCAGCGCCAGGAAAAAAAAAAAAGGCAAGAGTGGCTGGAGAGAGAAGACAAAACAGACACAAGAAACTCCATGCCTTTTATTGTCAAGAAGAGGAGCTGCCGCTCATATCTTCTTGTATTGCAAGATGTCTCTTCAATTCATGCCCTCTCCCCTTCTGTAAATTGGATTTATAATCTCCAGCCCCTTCTACAAAATCCCAGGTGTGGGTCAATGGCTGTCACTGAGAAAAAAACGAGAAAGAAGAAAAGCTTACCAGTTTCTAATGCTTTTTAGCCCCGAGGCACAATGAGACACTCCATTGTTGTTATTGTTTCAACAAATGCCTGGATTGAAATGACCATGTTAATGTATCTGAGATTATTGGCTGGAAAAGAGCAACGTGCCAGCACACACCAGTCACAAACCCGCAGAGTGACACACAGAAGAACCACACAAAAGAACATGGAAGTGCAAGGGGGAAGAAGGACTGGTATTTTTATTGTTATATTGGAATCTCATTTATATTTTGCCATCAACTTAAAACAGGCTAGCTGAAGCCAAGCCTCCTAAACTTCTTGTAATCCTCATGCCTATCTATATAAGAGATCATGAGTTTACGGCCGGGCACGTTGGATCATGCCTGTAATCCCAGCTACTCAGGAGGCTGAGACAGGAGAATCGCTTGAACCCAGGAGGCGGAGGTTGCAGTGAGC
Organism: Mandrillus leucophaeus; assembly: GCF_000951045.1. NCBI lineage: Eukaryota > Metazoa > Chordata > Mammalia > Primates > Cercopithecidae > Mandrillus > Mandrillus leucophaeus. The sequence continues at coordinate 646,047 of NW_012104176.1, read as the reverse complement.
TGAGATTGCGCCACTGTACTCCAGCCTGGGCAACAGAACAAGACTCCGTCTCAAAAAAAAAAAAAAAAGAGAGAGAGAGAGATAATGAGTTTACCAAGCATGTGTGAATTGCACAGGGGAAGCTACAGGGATTCCCTCTCAGTCAATATTTTCATAGACAGTCACTTCACGGGAAGGCCCAGGGTCTGACCTCAGCTAATAAATGATTATCCTTCGCTACTAAAATCAGGACCCTAATTAACTTGCTAATTGTTGGTCTCTGTTCACGGACATTAACCTGAGTTATCCCACTATATACACCTGTAAGTAAATTACAGGCTGTATACTCAAGATGAACCTTCTGTCCAAGTGAATAAATGTGACTTCAATGTGTCGGCCACACATAATTCTTTTAAGTGACCAAGTGTATAAGATTCTATTACGGGCACTTCTCCAAGCAAATTAAATGGACACAAACTCCCTCTAATAATTTATTTCCTGAGCAGTGTCTCCGGGCCCTGTCCTTTGGAAGGCACAGTCTCCTTGTTCATACCATCCTCTTTTATCACAGTAATAGCTACTCTGGCTGGCTTTACACAGGCCAAGCAGTCTAAGCTAAACATTGTATATTCATTCTCTCCCTTAATCTCTACAAAGAGTTATAAAATATACAATATATTATTCCTATTTGATGGAGGAAAAAACTGAGATTTAGAGTTCAAATGACCGTCTTAGCAGATATTATTAGTGCCCACCCAATTCCCCTCCATACTCTGGGGTTAGCATACTTAGCTTCTTCTGAAAGCTAAAAGACTCTTTGCCTGAGATAAGGGAACTATGGAAGTGCAAAGGAATTAATATTTCCCATCCTGGGAACAACCCTCAGATAACTAATGGGAGTCGGGAAATACTAGAGCTTCTTCTCTTATACAGGACGATGCTGAGACAGGTCTGCACCATCATCCAGAGGTTCCCAGCCTGAGTGTTCAGGTGCCACAGCAGGAACTTGCTCATCAACACACTTTACACTGGTTTCCTTACTCTCTCCCGCAAGATGCTACCCTGGGAAAATCCAAATAAATTTGCAACCAAATAAATAACTGCAACTCAAGTCTAAGCTGACTTAGGGTCAGCTTCTGGGGGAGGTCACACACAGTACTTGTCCAAGGCCAGATGACCAACAAATGGCACAGCTAGAGCCAAACCCAGGCTGGCTAATGCCAAAGTACACACTCTTACCCCCCAGATTATACTATCTCTTTGTCTTCCTTTATCTGGCATAATATTTAATCAATGCATTCAAATAATACATTGGAATTAGACTCTTCTATATTTTTGTTATACTTTTTCCTGCCTGTTTTGCTTCCAGCAGCTTCACTTGCTAAAATAGTCTGGGTTGAAGGCTCTACAAGGCAATTACTCTGACCTTACTTCAACTACATTCTTGATAGATGGCTATCATGCCTGCTCGATATGGTTTTGCTGTGTCCCCACCCAAATCTCATCTCAAATTTTAGCTCCCATAATTCCCACACATTGTGGGAGAGACCCAGTGGGAGATAATTGAATCATGGGGGCAGTTTCCCCCATACTGTTCTCATAGTAGTGAATAAGTCTCAAGAGATCTGATGGTTTTATAAGGGGAAATCCCTTTTGCTTGGTTCTCATTTTCTCTCTTGTCTGCCGCCATGTAAGACATGTCTTTTGTCTTCCGCCATGACTGTGAGGCTTCCCCAGTCACATGGAACTGTGAGTTCATTAAACCTCTTTTTCTTTATAAATTACCCAGTCTCAGATATGTCTTTATCAGCAGTGTGAAAACAGACTAATATACTGTTGCTTAAGGTTGAGTCCTTCGTGTTAGAAAAGAGCTAACACTTAGGAGCGTCCACAACGTATCAGGTGATGTTCCAGGGATATTGTACATATTACTCCACTAACCCTCACAACAGCCCTTTCAAGCAGGTGTTATTATCTCCATTTTACAGATGAGGAAACTGAGGCTGGTAACCTGTTCAAAGTCATGCAGTTAGTATGTGGCAGATTCACAACTGAAAGTTAGGTCCCTCTGACCCCAAAGTCTAAGCTGTTTTTGTATAGCAAATAGTACTTGCATGTGCCAGGTACTATTCCAAGATTTTTAAATACTAATTTATTTAATCTTTAAAATAACCCTCTGAATTACGTACTGTCATTATCCCCATTTTATAGATGTGATAACTGAGGTAATGGGAGGATAAGTAACTTGTGAAGGGCACACAGAAAATGGCAGAGGGCCAGATTCAGACCCAGGTGTTCTGGCCCCACCCCATGCTCCTAAACATTACTTTTTAACTCTCTTACCCACAGTGCTCTGTATTAACCCAAGTTCTTATGCTACATTTAAATGTCCTCAGTATCACTTCTACCCAGTATTCTTAGGTTTGCCTTCCAAAATCCAAAACTAGTCTTATCTCTTTCCCTTGGTAAAACTGTAAATATTCAAAGATGGTGCTCCTAAGTCTTTTTACACGGTCTTACATGGTCACTAGGAACGCACTGACCTCCAAATCCTTTACTACACCGCCCATGGCTTGTGGAAAACCTCCACCCCAGTTCCCAATTTCTCAGAACTGAGGTCCGCCAGGTGTGGCCAGGTCACTGCACATGTGAAGATGACCTCCCCTGCCCTGATGCAGAACTTTGGCCAGTGAAGCCTGAGCGTGGCATGGCCTTTTCTAGCAGGTAGGCTGTGTGAACTAGCTCAACAAAGAAGAGACATTTTCCTCATGTTCCACACCCATTTTCCCTCCTATGTGTTTCTCCTATACCAGCAGGACAGCACAGACCAGCAGGGGTGATTACAAACACTTCAGGCTGGCTACATACAGGCCAGCACTCCCATTTCTGTTGGTATTGATTTGCCACTGATGCTATACCTTTATTTATGGTTTAAAACTTAGAGAAAGCTCACTGCCTTTATTTAGAATCATTTGTGGAGAGTCTCTCTATGCCAATGTCAATGCTGAGGACTGGGAATAGAACAATGGGTGCTGATCTCTGGGAGCTTAGAGCCTAGTGAGAAAGAGATACACAAAATCAAATAACTTCCATCCAGATCCTCTTCCTCTTCCTCTCCTGACCTCTAAATACTAGAGTATCCCAGGCTCAGTCCCTACACTTCTTCTCTTCAGAACATACACACTCCTCTAGAGATCCCACTTGCTCCTGTGGCTTGACTGCCATCTCTATACAGATGCCTCCACCATTTACATCCTTAGCTCGTTCCCTGCCCTGAACTCCACACCCCATGTCCAACTGCCCACGTGCCATCTCTTCCTGGATATCTAATGGTATCTTAAATGTAACCTAAATCACCAAATTATTGATCCCCACTGGTGTAGATTGAACTGTGTCCCCCCAAAAAGATATGTTCAAGTCCTACTCCCCAATACATATGAATGGGGCCTTATTTGGAAATAGTGTCTTTGCAGATAGAATCAAGTAAAGATGCGGTCATACTGGTTCAGGATGGGCCCTAATCTAATGACTGGTGTCCTTATCAGAAGAGGGAAATTTGGATACAGATACAGGGAGAACACCAAGTGACCATGGAAGCAAAAATTGGAAGGATTCGTCTACAAGCCAAGGAACACCAAAGATTGCAGCCACTAGAAGAGCAAAAATGAATTCTTCCCTGGAATTTTCATAGAAAATGACCCTGCCAATGCTTTAGTTGGAACAGGTCTCAGCCTCTAGAACTGAGACAATACATTTCTGTGGTTTTAAGCCATTCAAGTTTGTGGCAACTTGTTACAGCAGCCCGAGGAAACTAATACATCCCTCAAGACCTGCACCTCCCATCTGAGTAGAAGGTAAATCCAGTCTCTCTGTGGATTGGGCCACTTTTTTGCTTCTTTTGCTCACACAGTCCACACACAATCCATGAAGATACGTCACCGGCTCAATGTTGAAATATATCCAGAATCTCACAACTCCTCACCACCTCTATAGCTGCCACTCTTTTCAGCCACATCAACTCTCACCTGGATTGGAGCAAAAGGCTCCTGAATGGCTCCCTGCCACCACCCGTAGCCCACTTTTGTCCATTTTCCATAAAACTGGGGAGATGTGGTTTTAAAAACATATATCAAATTATTTCACTTCTCACTCAACCATTTTATGACTGCAGAATAAAATCCAAACTCCACACTATGGCTACTTTCCCTAACCTCATCATTCCTTGGAACTCTCATCCTTCACTCTGCACCAGCCACAAGCCCCTCCCATCTAAGCAGAGGCTGCCCAGACAGCACCACTCCCTCATCCTGTCCTTCATTCTGCTTACTTATCTTTTCAACCTTCATCACCATCATTGCTTGGCATATTATATGTGTTTGTGTGTTGTCTGCCTCTCTGCCTAAAAAGGAGCCCCATGACAGGCCATAGTGTGAACCAACACTGTTTGCCAGGCACTTAGAACAGTACCTGGCTCATCAAAGATGTTCAGTACATCTGTTGAAGCAATGAAGTGCTGGGAGAAAGCAAATGCCCAGCAGCTGAGGTGTGGCAGGGGCAGTGCCTGATTCTGCCTGAGAGCTCGGTATTTTCTTTTCATCTCTAAAAGAGGAATAAGAAGAATAGTATCTAACCCATAGGTAGTGCAATGCTTAGATATAGCATAAGCTATAGCATAGTTTTGCTCATCTATATGATGTGGCTTAAATATGGACATATAGATTTGTACCATATATATAGCTTAAATATAGACAAGGAGCATCGAGTGCAGTGTCTAGTTCATGGTAAGAATTCAATAAAATATTAGCTAGTGCTCATTTAGGCACAGAACAGACTTTACAGGGAGGTGCCCCTTGCACTAGCTCCTGGTGGATTACGAGAAGGCAGGGGTTGCAGGCAGATGAGAGGAGATAACGAGGCAAGGGCTTGCATAAGGCATTCAGGTGACCACTTGCTCCAGTGTGGCTGGGACAAGAAGGAACTGTGGCAGCAGCAGAGGGGCAGGGACAAGAAGGAAGAAGGAGCCAGCAGAGTACAGGGAAGGAGCCAGCGGAGGACAGGGTGAGAGGTGTAGCAGGAGCCAGATCTCAAAGGCTGCACAGGGAAAAGGGAAAGACACCATCATCTGATTCAAATGACAAGCAGGAAAGCAGCATAGACGAGAAAGCACATCACAGATTCAGTGAGAACCTACAACTCCCCAGTTTACCTCTTAGAGTCAAACTGCAAAGTTCCTGTAACAATATAGCCAACGAGACCTGAAACGAAGATTTTGTTTTATTTCAAAGGCAGCATTGGCAAGAATTTCATGAACATTCCCCTAAGAGAGGCCGATTCACTCTCTCTATCCTTCTCTTTGACTCTGTCTCTGCCTCTTTTTCTCTCTCTCAAGCCACGTTGCTTTATATATCCTTTTCTATAGATGGGATGTGTATGTAACACCCTGAATTTGATAATCCACTGTTGGAATGCCTCCATTTTAGCTTTTTAGCTTTAAAAAAATCCAAATCTAAAACTCAAAGGGAAAAATCTAGTGTTATTTTTAAAGGCAAGATATCCAGGTGAAGACCAGAGAAATTTATATTCAGGACCTCAACACAAAGAAAACAGCGGCATTAGTATCCCATATTACAATGTCCACTTTCTGTTGTTGAGCGGGTAAAGCTTGCATGATCAGCTAGAGAAAGCTTGTTCTAACATCTGGAAAGTGAAGACGGCCGTAGAGGCTCCAGGCAGGAGGAACATAGAGTCTGATTCCTTCCCTAACCTAAACAGTCTCCTCAAATACAAATCCATTGTCTGAAAGAGTTTCCCCTACGGGAAATAAAGACAAAAAGATAAACTGGACTTTAGCCCAGTACTGCTATTCTCAGGGTTTTTCTATCGAAATAAAACCTTAAGAAGAGTAAGACAAAGTCCTATGCAAAACTTACATTCATTCAGTGTCGCCATTTATCCGAATATTCTTCACATTATTGTTCCTGGTATCCTGTTATGAAGACTGTAGTCATGGGTTCATTCCCAGTGCCTGCCTTTCAGAAGTTCACCCACTTCAGATACGGGCTGTGATCATCTTCCTTTTTCTGAATGTGTGTCTCTCACCACCTCATTTTGCTGCCCTAAAATAGAGGCTCCAGATTCCTGTATCAATTCCAGTATTGAGCACAATTTCTGAGGCCTAGCAGGCAATCAAATATGAGCTTCTTGAACACGTGACTGGATGGATGGATGGATGGATGAATGGATGGATGGATGGATGGATGTATTAAGAGTTCAGAAATCTGCACTTAGGATAAGAGAAGTAAATGCTTTTAAGGTTTTTTATTTTTGTTTTGGCTTGGTTTGGTTTTTTCTAAAGTAGGATGCAGGGGGCATCAAAGGACTAAATCTTTTTCCTCCAAAAACTAAGTTCCACAGCCAAGAAGGAGCCGATGACAAGCCACATTGCCTTGCAGTAAACAGAAGTATTTATTGGCCTTCTCTCCCCACTTTCAGAAAGTGAATCAGATATTTACCTCTAACTTTTCAAGAAATGTCTAGAGGTTGTTTGCAAGTCTGGTCCTCCAAAGAGTTCTACTAATATCCATTAGCTGACATCATCAGACAGTTTCTTCCCAGTTTGCAAGAATCCCGGTTAAGCACCACCACTCACTTCCACACTTGAATTTAGACAGAAGGACAAACAGCATATGAAAACCTTCCTTTCATGAGACAGGAGAGGCATTCAAGAACATTCAGAAGCTCCTTTCAAATATCAAGCATGCAAGAGGCAACAAGATTTCCTACAACTCACTGAAACAGAAAAATCGTAAGAACTTAACAATTATTAGGAATTTATATTTAGACGACTTCAAGGACAGATCCTAAGGCAATTCCCCAACTTGATGTCCTTCTCTTGCACTCACTTCAGGCTCTTCTCAAACATGGGATTCTTCACAGGAAAATGTGTCCAGAGATTATTCCTTTTCATATTTCCCTATATCAATGTGACCCTCAGTGAATAGTGTGAAAAGTCAACCTCATTCATGTATTCGGAGCACTTATAAACACTGTATTTGTTCCAGTTATAGAACACATTTCATCAGAGAAAAACTGGGCTAACTTACCTAAGCCTCAATCTTTTATTCAGAGACCAGGCTCACTTATATGTCGAGATCTAACACTCATGTTGGCTCAATATAAACATTTGGTGCCAGCTTGAAGTAATTGTGTCACTAATTACTATTGAATTATAGTGGAAATCATATAGAAGTACTTATAACATTCAGTCTAGGATGAGAATGAATCCATGTGATTAATGTTATTAACATAGCATTCAGTTCGGTAATATACCATAATGATCCAGCTATTATATTAAAGTGTTACTAAATATTCACTTAGCTCCAAAAAACACAGTGGGTGTAAGGTTTCTTTGTCGGATGTGGAATTTAAACAGCACTCTTTGTCACAGTTAAGCTTGGTATAAAGCCCTAACAAACAAACTCTGCCTACTACAGGAATGTTTACAAAGGCACAGAAAATGCCCACAGAAGGAATCAGTTTATCATAAACAATACAAATATTTACTTGATTATTTAATGGGTGCCCAGCATGTCTGTCCTTAATGTAGCATTAGTTGACATCGGGAACATACCATATGTGCAAATAATTAATTCAAATTATGCCTTTCTTCCAGTGAATTCTCTTATGAGGAGCAGAATTAATGTCGAGGCATATTCAGGAGCGGGGAGTTGTAGGGCCCTCTCCATGACTGTCTTTATGAGTACCTAGTTTTTAATACTTCATCCTCATTGTCATTCCACTGCCAAGAGCTGATGGCATTTGAAATGCTCCTACAGTGTTTCTTATGTAATCAGTAGGATGACTAACATAGCGATTAAAAACCTGACTTGGCTAAAGATTTTCTTATGAGATTAAGCTTGCCCAAAATCACCCAAATAAGTCCACCCCTTTTAACAACGGCCACAAATGCAAAATCAACAGCTAGCAAGTATCCACAGTGGATGATCCAGCGTTCCTAGCTCACAGGAATGGAAAGAGAAGCCAGCCATTCCGATGACTCTAAAGTGTTTTCAGTTAAGGTGCTTGGGGCTTATTCATAATAAAGACATTGAAACCATATAAAGGGATTTTCTGTGGGCAATGACGCCGACCCTTTTCTCTAAGAATTAATACATGGCAAACTTTGGTTTGTACGACATTTCGGATGGGAAAACCCCTAGCAGAAATGAGGTGCACACACAAAGTGCTACGTTTAAAAGTGCAAGCACTGAAACCTTATCTTCCTGTCAAGCTGCGTCCAGGGAGGTTGCCCCTGGACCCACCTCCAATCTTGCAAGAGGCAAAGGTCTTCACTTCTCCCCTACACCATGACATCATGTTCTTATGTGGTTTTTCTCTAGTTCCTCAGGTTAGTAATAGTCAAGCCTTTTTTCCAAGTATAATAAGAAAGAATAAAGAAAAACCAAAGAAAACGTTTAGACTTACCTCTGATGAGGAAACTGAGCTTTCCTGAGAGCAAATAATTACACTTCTGCTATGTGATTATTTGTTTATGTATTTCTGTGTGAATATACATATATATGTGAATACGTGTGGACCCATATACATGTAGACCCATATACATGTATGCATTAGAGAGTTGTAAAGGTTGAATTAGACATTGTACATGAAATGAATAGAATACCCAACAGCTAGTAAACTCTCAATAAATGTTAGCTACAATTACTATCATGATTGAATTATATCACAGCATCTGGCATGGTGCTTGACACGTGTCAATACTCAATAAATAGCAGATGAGTGAATTATTACTAACCCTCACCATATACCCATATATACAAGGAGACTAAGGCACAGAGAAGGTGCCTTTCATAACTTACCCAGCGCAACACTTCTACCACATGCTAAATATAGGATGTGAACCAGATCTGTTTGAGTCAGAAACCCTGGCCTTTCTCAGTACTCCCTGCAGATCCTACCATAACAAGCTAATGCAGAGATGGCATTGAAAAAACAAAGAAAAATTAATTGATTGATTTCAAGTTGCAATGGGACTTTGAAAGACTATAAAGCCTACCATGAAAATAAAGGGGAAAAAAAAAACTTTCCAAGTTATTTAAAAATATGTTCCCAAGATTTCTCAATATTGTACAGCTGACTGTAAAAAGTTAACATTCAAAATCACAAATGTATTCTCTGCCCGGTGACATTTTCTTCTTTTCTAATGAATTTGTATTTAAGAGGAAAAGTCCAAAATGGAAACAATGGCAATGATTGAGTAATTCATACCTCAGCGCTAAGTTAGCAATGAATTAAATCTACCCAGCAAGATACAGAAACCAGTCATCTGCCCCTGTATTTATTTTATTTCATTTCATTTCCTGCATCTTGTATATTCCCCAAAGCAATTCTTCTCAGTAATTTTACCCTCCATGCACAAATCTAATAATCCCTCTTGTTCTTAAGCATCACAGGTGCAGCCGTATTGTTATTAGATTATTAAATGTACATCAGATAAATTCCAATTGGGCTGTATTCTCCAAAATGCCTTTTTTCCCAATCACATATTTTCTATTTTTTCATAAGTAAACACTGAGGTCTTTATTAGCAATAGTTTTTTTTTTTAATATATGCTTCAACTTTTCTTCTTATACATGTTGTTGCTAATCACAGGATTTAGTCAGCCTCCTATGCACATTCACGACTCTGTAATCTTAACAAGCTATATGCAGATGATTGACAGATAATACTTGACAGCTTCAAAATTAGAGAATATACAATGAAAATTTTAGAACAGCCAGATCACTTAGTATGCTAGGCTTCCAGTTTTGGCTTTTCTCCTAATCATCAACTTGTGGAGAGGAAGTAAGGAAAAGCAAGGAGCTAAACATTCCCGCACTCTCTGGCCTACTGGATGAAAACCACCAGGCTTGAACCAGCCTGAAAGAATCATCAGTCAGAAATTACCTAGCCAAGAGTTGAAATGCACGCCATCAAAATATTAAGTCAAAAATATGATTCTTTGGCACTTAAACCAAAACACCATCATCTCCTTCCCAGAGCCAGCCAAAATGTGCTTTTCACAAATTTTATTCCGTTTCATTCAGTGAAGAGAGTTATCGTTTATGTAGCTTGCTCCTTAAATCTTTAATGAGAAAAGAAGTCATGTCATGTTTATTGAAATGATTAGGCCAATTTTTATTGACTTTGTGCAATTTATGTGGGAGCTGAAATTTACCTGAAGCCTTTCTATTCTGGAAAGAATTGATTGGTGACTTTTTTCCTACTATATTTGACTCAACTACCAGTGATCTAGCAAAGAAAAGAAGCTTGCTGTCTGTTTCACTTGCTTTATCTTCTATATTAAACCTCCCCACAATACAACAAACAACAAGTATTTTTTCCTCTGTTTCAAGAGAACTGGGTGACACACAACTCATACCAATTAAACTAGTAGCATAAAAGGTTTTGGACGTTCCAAAGTCTGTGCCTACACAAACAGATGCTACTCAAAAAACTTGAGCCTCGTTGAAAGTTTTCTATACTGCTCTCCCCAAGACCTAAATTCTGATGCTGTTTTCCGTCAACACCCCCATTGTAATGAATTAGAAACCAACAAAACCTAACACAGGCGGCTCTTCTTAGAGGTTCCCACTGATACAACGCCATAGAGAAGACTTTGTTCTCTGAAAGAGAAACAAGTATTTTCCACCCTTTTCTGCAACTTCCAAATCTGATGATGCTTGCAAGGTGACAGCTATGCTGAGACTCCTTCCAGGGACATTTATGAAGGGAGAAATAAGTGACTTCAGTATTATTTTATGTACACGCTTGTGGAAAAAACACAAAGCTGTGTGTTTTTAAACTCCTGCTCTCTTCTGGTGTGTACGTTCAAAATAGATCATAATGGATAAAATTGTTCAAATGTGACTTTCCTCCTTTTGAAAAGCAATTGCTGTCAAGAGAAGCATTTGGGTTAATGATTCGTAATCACTAGTAAGAGCCTAAGGGTGAGCAACCACCACTGTGTAAGGAAAAGTGGGCACCCCAGGAAGAAATGGGGGAAGGGACTCCTCAGGAAAATCACAGGGGAAGACGCTAACCCTGCATTTCCGCCATCAGAGATATGTATACTAAATAGCCATAACTAGGCCAAATTATTCCCAAGAACTATGTTATTTAGTCTAGAATCAAGGTTGAAAGAGCAGACACAGAAAGAAAAGTTCTGATCCTCAACACCCATCTTGACTTAAAAGGCATTATTTAAAAGTTTAAGTATAATGGGCTCACACACTAGAAAATTCCGAATGAAATGGGCTTTGCAATGGGCTCTGATATGTGAAGAATCTGGTTAACTAAGCTAAGCTACCCTGATTGCAATTATGAAAAATGACAGTCATTCCAAATTAATGCAAATAATAATAAGTAGTTTAGGAGGAACAGTGGGAAGATATCAGGGACATCTTAAAATGCCTAAAAATGTCTTTTTCTTTTTTGCCTGCTTAGAAATAGAAGTTAATTTCTATAAACATTCTTATGGAGTGGGCATGCATTACTATCTAAACTGCTGCCTTAATGAACATATTGTTGTTGTTTCTTTGTTGCTAGAGAAAAAATAATAATAATAAGGCAAACCTGCCCCTTTTCAAGCTCCTTTAGTGCTTGATGAGGTAGGTGGTGCTTTGTAACAAGACAGTGTTACCAGAAATTGTAAAACACTCCAATAAACAGGGACAATCGCTGCAATCATATGCCAGTCCCTCCCAGGGTGCAGCTAGGAAATCCGACCTTTTATTCGAAGGACACAATATCATCGCTATCCAACACACCCTTTATCTGTACACTAACCTATGGTTGCTACATGAAGAGAGAAAGGAAAAGATATCAACATTATATAAGTAAGGTTTTCTAAAAATATCTTCCTACAACTTGCCAAAATGACTGAGATCTAATTCACTCTCAAGTCACAGAAACCTCAGTGCTTTGCTGTATGTTAAGATGTGAGACGTGAATCGTCTTAACCAACTGGGTCAAATGTGAACTGAAAACTACAGTAAGAAGGAATGAATTCTGAACTCTATTTGCATCAAAACTGGACTCCTTCAACTCAGACTCAGCAATCTGGTAAAGGAGCAATTTTGAAGTACTATACAATTTTAGGGCAGCAATCGTGAAATATAGCTGTGGATGGGACAGTCGCAGAAGGTTAACAGATACTTTCAATAAGTGATAAAGATATTTTGTAGTCATGGTAACCTGCATGCAAATTTAAAACATTAAAAAAAAAAACTATCTCCCCTTTCCCCTAATATCACTTATCGTTTTCTATTTTCCATAGATCCTTGTCTGAAGCTGGGTATCTAAGATTCCAGCTATAATGGTATCATATTTGGGGGGTTCTCTCTTCAAGGTAGACTTCATAATTTTAGGGCATATTCCCTGAATGAGGACTTTTAAAATAGCAATATATTATTCTATACATTTGTACATATAACTTATACCACACAACATATGAAAAAGACCTTTAGGTGGCCTGTTTCCAATGGGCTGTGCAATAAACTGATTAATATTTTAATTAATGTCTTAAGCGCTACGCTAAAGGGAAGTAGTTGAAACCTAGCATGCATGAAAGACAGGACTTTCCTCAGGACAAAAACTAAGAGACACATCCACCAGGAGACGCGGAAGAAATGGAGAGTGAACGGGAGGGAGATGGCAATTTTCTTGTGGCCTGTTAACTCAGTTTCTTTCAAACCATTTTATTCTCTCCTTTGAAATGAGCAGACACACAGAGTCTCCTGACAATGGAATGGAAACAAGTCAGAGATCCCAAGGCTCACTCTGCCGTATCTCCAACCTCCCACGAGCACCCCATCTGGCTCTGACAGCCACCATTTCAGAAGGGGACTGAAGCCCGGGCCCACTAATTATCTCCTCCCAAGGCCACTGAATTTAAAGATATCAGCAAATTTGAGATCAGCATTACTGGAGAAAAAAGACTGGAAGAGCAGGGTGAGAACATGGAAAATGGTCACCTCCTGCTTTTTGTGTATTTCTGTTTGGTCAGTGTTTTAATTAAACATGTACATCACTCTCACATAGCTAAAAAGCCATCAAAATTATTTTTTAAAACTAGTCTCACAGCTCCCCACCTCATGTTCAAACTCTGAGAATAGCTGCTTGATGAGGGATAAGGAAACATTTTCTCAGATCATTTTCACTGATAAGGCCAAGGAGTTGGGGGAATGGCATCCGAGACATGGAGGTTACAAGTAAATTAATTTGAATTAGAATAATAACAATGCTTTACATCCTAAATGCACTTTCCAATCACTGTCTCATTTGTCCTTATTATAACCCTATGAAGTAGTTAAGAGAAGCAGTATAATCCCCAATTTCTACATGAGAAAACTGAAGCTCAGAGGGAACAGAAAAAAAAAAAATGCTCAGGGTCACACAGAGAAAGAAATATAAAACATCAAACTCATTCACTTTTTAAAAACATGAGAGCTGGGAGCGTGCCATGCTTTTTTAACACCCTGCAAAGCTGTAGCTATAAATGCAGCAAGAAGAATTTTGGCATATTTGCTGTTGCATAATTATTCAAGAAGGCACAACTGCCCCATCAACACATTTGACTAAGTCACAATGAAGAAAGGCAGCCAAGACTTTCGTGCCCGCCAACCCCCATGAGTTATCAGGGGCTTGGCAAGTCACGATCACATCCTATGGCTCCATGTCACCTGCAGTGTGAGATGACTCCACCAGCAGAAAGTGGAGGGTAGTAGGTGGGCTCCCACAGTAGTAAGTAATGTGCTATCTCCTTTTCAATCACTGTGACTCCATCGAAGAGAAAGGCTTGGCTTGGGGATAATAAGTCTTTACATTAAACTTCCAAGACTTAAGACTCTTTTAACAAAGGAAAAACAAGCTTCAGGCAAATAGCCTTCAGCAGGCAACAGCGTCTAGCTAAAGATGTTAACTTTTTGGTGTTCTTTTAACATTTTTTTTTTTACATATTCGTCTATCTACAGCAAGTGATACTGGTTTTCCATTTAAAATGGTAACAAAATTTTTCCTACAAATAAATTTCCAGAGGTTATAAAAAAGTGAAATAAATATATTACAGTAAGCCACATGAAACTACTAGTATTTATTTTAAATCAGAAATGGTCAAAAACGGGCACTTTCATGTGGTTTGGCCTAATGGATGAATAATAGGTAGTAAATAATAGCAATGGTGTATAGACAAGACAGAATATATTTACATAGATAGATATGACACATAGGGAGACATATACAAATAACAGTAAAAGAGTAGATGAATGACTTCGAATTGAAAAGCCTTGTTATTAGGATGATCATAGTATTAAGTTAGAATGGGAGTATTCGTATTAAATTAAGAATGGGAGTCCTATTCTTCAGAACAATACCCTTAAGCTATGACAATTTGACTCTCCACTCAATCCAGGTGAAGGCATCTGGCTTCACTGTAGATTGGATCTCACTCTGGCCCAAGGCCAGTCACAAGGGAGAATTACATGCTCCAGACTCCTAAACACATCAGCCAGAGAGCAGAAATAAGACCACAGGACATCTCACTCCATTCTCTTTTCATCTTCCTCTCAGTTTCTCCCATCCCTCCGTTTTTTGTGGGTTTTTTTTTGTTTTTTTTGTTTTTTTTTTTTTGAGTAAGTTCTGGGATCCATGTGCAAAACGCGCAGGTTTGTTACACAGGTATATATGCACCATGATGGTTTGCTGCACCCGTCATCTAGGTTTTAAGCCCCGTATGCATTAGGTATTTGTCCTAATGCTCTCCCTCCCCTTGCTCCTCACCCCTGACAGGCCCTGGTGTGTGATGTTCCCCTCCATGTGTCCATGTGTTCTCATTGTTCAACTCCCACTTACAAGTGAGAACACATGGTGTTTGACTTTCCATTCCTGTGTTAGTTTGCTGAGGATGCTGGTTTCCAGCTTCATCTATGTCCCCACAAAGGACATGAACTCATTCTTTTTTATGGCTGCATAGTATTCCATGGAGTATATGTGCCACATTTTCTTTATCCAGTCTATCATTGATGGAGATTTGGGTTGGCTCCAAGTCTTTGTTATTGTAAATAGTGCTGCAATAAACATACATGTGCATGTGTCTTTATAGTAGAATGATTTATAATCCTTTGGGTTCCCATATCTCATATAACTTATGTTAAACCATACATGAAATACACAGACCCTCTTTGATCTATCAGAAATCATTTTATCCCACCTTCAAGCTTTACACAACTTTCTGTCCCCAATACACTTCCTAAAAAACAGTCAAGTTGCTTAGAGCTTTGCAAAGGGTCTGAGTGGTGGTAGCTACCTATCCTTCACTTGTACCATCTCTAGCCCCCACCCACTCTCTCCTCCAAGGAGCTGACAAAATATCTCCTGAAAAACCTCCAAGAAGTATAAGAGAAAAAGGAAAAGGTGGGGGTGAGGGGAGAGTCCCTGAGTCAGATATGAAGACAGGAACCTTCTCCCTTCATAAATGCAACATGGAAAGTCAGTAGGGGTAGGGCGTGGTGGCTGATGCCTATAATCCCAGCACTTTGAGAGGCCGAGGCAGGAGGACCACCTGAGGTCAGGACTTCAAGACCAGCCTGGCCAACATGATGAAACTCCATCTCCATGAAAAATTTAAAAAAATAAAAATAAATTTTAAAATGGCCAGGCATGGTGGTGTGTGCCTATAGTCTCAGCTACTCAGGAAGCCGAGGCAAGAGAATCGTTTGAACCTGGGAGGCAGAGGTTGCAGTGAGACCGGATCATGCCACTACACTCTAGCCTGGGCAAAAGACCAAGACTCTGTCTCAAAAAAAAAAAAAAAAATTCAGTAGAATGAATTAAGGTTGCCTCTCTTCTGAAACTTATTAGTGCTACTTATGGAAGGGACACTAATAAAGTTTCATCTCTCTTGCCTCCCGAGTTTGAGAAGAGCATATGTGTTTCCGATTTGTTCAAGCTCCAGCTCATTCCACTCACCCCAGGCAGCCACTAAACTAAGGCACATGAGCTACACTCTACTTCTTTCCCTGACCAACTTTGTGACCTTGAGGACCTCATTTAACTCATTGGCTCTGAGTTTACTTAAATGCCAAATAAGGGAGTTTACCTAAATCAGTGGTTCTCAAAGTTGGTTCCACATTAGAATCACCTGAAGAGCTTTATAAAAAATGCCCACACCAGGACTCACACCTAAAAATCGTTGGCTAGGTTCCTGTATGCCAGGCATTTGTAGTTTTTTTAAGCTTCTCAGGTGGTTCTGCTATGCAGCTAGGGTTGAGGATCTCCAGCTTAAATCAACTCTAAGGTTCCTTCCAGCCCTGACAGTCTTTGAGTCCTTAATGCTAACTCAGGCGCTGGTGGCCTTTTCTTGTTTCCATTTGTTCTACACAGCCCTTATCAGTAAACACTTTTTCCTTGGCTACACTTGCAGCTCTTAGTCTTATCCAGAGAACTGCCCACACCAAAGATCTGAAGTTTATTTTTCTACCGAAAAGAACTTTTGAGTTTGGTGGAAAATATAGGCTTTGTAGCTACACAGGCCTGGTTTTGAATCCCAGTGTGGTAATCTTGAGCAAGCTACTTTATTAATCTCTCTAAGCCTCAACCTTCTCATCTCCAAAATGGGGATAATAATAACTATTTCATGTATCCTTGTGAAGAGTGAATGTATGCAAAGGACAAATGCTGAATAAATGTTAGTTACCACTTCCTTCCGACAACTTGGAGGTGAAGGAGGTTCTGTGCTCACAGAGCAGAGAGCTGGGGGAAAGTCGGGCTGAATTTCTAGAATCCTTAAGAGCAATCTTTGGCTAAGCAGATCAACGCCAGCCCGGGAGACACTTAAAGCTTCAGAGCTCTGACTCCCTGCCATGAGCAGCGTCTTCCCTCCCATCGGCTGCAGAGAAGCAGAAACACAGTCCAGTTCTACATTCTGGAAGGGAGAAGCTACAAGTGTGAACTCACAAAACTGCAGGCCATAAGATAAGTAGGCCAGTCCTGGACTCCTGCGGCCTAAGCAGCAGGAAAAGGGAGGCTAATGGTCAAAGGGACCTAATGAGGAAACAGTTGGGTCTGGCGATACTGGGGCAAAGAGGTGTCTGCAGCAGATGGAGGAGGAAAAAGATGAGCAAAATAGAAGATATTTGCCCTTTCCAGCTTTGGCAGGGCCACGGAAAGAATTTCTCAGACCACTGAGATTAAGCAGCAAGGAAAATGTTCAGCACTAAAGCTGTGAGTAAGACTGCTTTTCAAAATTAGCTTTTCCTTATCAATGCATATTTAGGCATAGGAATAAAGCTGGAAGGAAACACGCTAAAATGTTAATATCGTTTGTTTCTAAATATTGAACTTCTGGGTCATTTCTAGGCTCTTCCTTATATATTTCTGCAGACTGCAAATCTATAATGAATAAAAATGTCTTTTACTATCAGAAAACAAATTGAAAGGAAGAAATGAGGCACGTTATACAAATTTATAAACAAGAGACAAGGGACAAGGCTGTGGGTGGGAAGGAGAGCACAGGATTAAGATATCAAAAGACAGCTGTGTTTTTAAGAATAGATCAAATAAAAAAAATTGATAGGTTGCCCATTCATGAGACTATGTATCTAGGGTACTGAGGTCAGAATTTGCCACTGCAAATAGCAAGTAATCTGCAGTCTTTATTTTCACCTTTTTCACTTTCCGTGTTGACACTGGCTTTTCCAGTGTTTTGGAACCTGGCAATTGCTATGTGATAGCAAACACAAATAAACCATTGAGGAACAGCGATGCAAATTCTCTAGCAAACGCACCTAGCACTGAGCACAGACACACAGAAATCAAAACAAAACCAAGGAGGCACTGATATTTCTTCAAACACCACTTGTCAGTATTTTTCCAATCCAAAAATACATGAAACCTCATACAGGATGTCATAGATTTCTAAGAGGTGATCCCAGATATCAGAGTTAAAATTTTCCTACAACATTCAAACCGCTTCCCGTGGCCAAAGGATGATGGTTAACACCCCTGGGAGGGACAGATATTTCCATGTAGAAAAGCCTCCATTTCACTGACCCAAGTTGGTATTTCTTTTCTTCTATCTGCATCTATCCCTGGCTGCTGGTCTAGACTCACTCAGGGAAAGTTAGAGAACAGTCCAACCCTGTCACTCTATATTTTGAAACCTTTCCATGTGGCCTGGTTGCCAGGAATCATGAAGAAACCTTGTGTCCTCACAGTGGGGAACATCGCACACTGAGGTCTATCAGAGGGTGGCGGGAGGGAGAGGATCAGAAAAAACAACTAAAGGGTTCTAGCCTTAATACCTGAGTGATGGAATAATCTGCATAACAAACCCCATAACACAAGTTTACCTGTGTAACAAATCTGCACGTGTACCCTTGAGCTTAAAATAAATGTTTAAAAAAAAAAAATGGGCAAAGGATCTGAATAGACATTTCTCTAAATGAGATATACAAACAGCCAATAAGCACACGAAAAGATGCTCAGCATCACTCAGTCATTAGGAAAATGGAAATCAAAAACACGAGACGCCACTTCACACCCACTAGAATTGCTAGAATCAACAAGCCAGATACTAACAAGTGTTGGCAAGGACGTGGAGAAATTGAAACCCTCATACTATGAAGATGGGACTGTAAAAATGTGCACTATTCATTTGAGGAACTGCCAGACTGGAAAAGATTAAACATGGTGTTACCACATGACCCAACAATTCCACTCCTAAGTATATGCTCAAGAGAAATGAAAACATGTGTCCACATGAAAACTTGCACCTGCATGTTTATAGCAGCGTTATTAGTAATAGCCAAAAAGCAGAAATAACCCAAATGTCCACCAACCCCCACCCTAAAAAAAAAGGAAAAAAACCTATGTCCACCATCAACCCTGTCAGGTTGGGATATTGGGGGGCTTTCTGGGAAAATAACCGAATATCCACCATTAAAACTCCAGGTTGATTTTCTTTTCCCAAGACATTTTTAATCTGGCCCCAAATGTGAGGTTTTGAAGAAAACAGTATCATTAAAAAGGAAAATCAGGTTGAGGTGGGTGAAGGTTAGGGTTAAGGTTTGTGAAATTTAGACTCCACACATTTCAATTAAATGGTACATTGATCCATGTCCCAAACTGTACTGAAATCTGCTCAAAGTCCAATTTGTCAAGTTTATCTGCCACCACTTGGATTCAAGATGACAGACTGAGTTATAAATCCAATTCAAGGTGGGACTTACACTGTGCAGTGTACCAAATTTTATCAAAATCAGTCAGCTTCTCTAAGAGTCGAACAGGGCATAGACCAAAAAGGCAGTTAAAAAGGAAGATGTCACATTAACTAGTTGAAGCAAGAATCATGCTCAGATCCATCATTTGTGCATCAATTCATTCAACAAATATTTATTAAGCACTTACTCTATACCAGCCAGCGCAGTACAAGCTGGGGATATGGTAAATCACAAGGCAGACGATAGAGCTTATATTATGGTGGGAGGAGGTGTGAGGGGAATAATTAAAGCTAGCAAAAACCGAGACTAGAGCCAGCATGGGAATAAAAAGGGTGTCGTGATAGACCAAAATGGAGATAGCCCACTTTAGACTGGGCTCACAGGGAAACTTTCTCTGAAGGGAGGTATTTGAGTTCAGGTGGAAGAGTGAGATGAAAGTAGCCCTATTAAGAAGCACAGAATCATGTCCCAGGCAAAAGAAAGAGCAAACCCAAACTCCTAAGTGGGACCTGTCATGGTCTTGGACAGACAGGGGGCCCAAGGGTGAAGAGGAGAGGCAGAACAGAACCACAGTGACTTGCCATACCCAATGGTTACTAGTGATATTGTGGGTAACATTGTCAGAAATCATTTGTGCAGATTGTGCAAAATGGCAGACATTGCACCAGGAAAAAAAAAAAAAAAAAAACTGCACACTTTTCTTTTCTGTAATGGCTTTCCATTCACACATTAAAGAACACCTAACAGCCCATACATTTTCCTTCTCTTTGGGAAATTATCATTAAAGATTATCGTCAACATCATTAAGGAACTTGGAAGTATGATACATAGTTTCTAATGCATTTAGCACACATAAGCATATACGGTTCCCACCATAGACAGGACAAGAGCCTTCCATCAAACAAGTGAACTCCGAAAACAGTCAGGTATTTACTGCAAGTCCCATGGAGCAAATGATACTTCGGCAATTCAGCCCTGTAGGGGCTGAAGAGAGGGGCTTACCGAAGTGGTCAGCTCTTCACGAACGCCTGTCACATCAAGGACAAATCCAATCAGCTCCACGGATAGGTCAATCTTCGGGCAGTCAAAAGAATGTGCCCAACTGAATAAAGCATCCTTCCATTTCCCAATCGCCCAAAAAGTTGTAAATTTTATGAAATTCCAGTCTTAAAGTTTAAAGCCATTTTTGAGCCATTTGGAAAATAAAACGAATTGCAGGGGAGTTTTCCTAACTAGCTCACTGATCTTTCCGTTGTCATGTCAGGATGGAAGAATTCACCATTTGACTAAAGGTCAATGTTCTAGAAATATTTATGGGTGACTAAAAAAGGAAGACTATTAGGGAAATACTTATTCATTACCTTCACTACTATATGGTTAGCTGCATGAAGTACCAGACATACCTACACGATGAAGTTGCCTACCTTTCCATGATCGTACATCCATTTGTTATGTGTTGTATTTGTAGGTTAGGGGTCCTTCTTATGGTGAGGTTAAGGATACCCCTTTCGAGGAAAATGACTAAATGTTGGTTACATTTTAAACTGTGCATGATTTTAATTCTCTGCAAGTAATGTTTGATGGATAAGTCTAAAATAAAATGGTCAAATGATCTAACCTTTTAGCAATAAAATCGTGTGCAATAAAAATGCTAGAGGGCACCAGTTACTGAACTGTCATGGACTGGAGAATTATTAGACCCCATAATTCCGTACTGCAAAGCCAAATTTGTAGATTTTTTTCGCGTGAAAAAAATATCTAGGAAATTAAATGGAAAGACCTGTAGTAATGAAATATTAAATGCAATTTCAAGTGCACAAAAAGGTCAGAAGCCAAGGGGGGAAAAAAAGAAAGATTTCTAGAACAACATTAATTTTATCACACTTTGAGTATGCCTAGGCTGAAATACCCCTAAAAGCCAATCAGGCCCAGACTGGGACAGCGGGGCAGGGGGTCAGAGGGGAAGCTAGAAAGGAGGTACCCAGAAATAGGCACAAGTAGAAGCCAAAAGTAAAAAAATAAATAAATAGAAAATATTTCACTTGTTTTCAATTTCCAAAGTTGAAGTTGTATTGCATAAACATGTATCAATCCCAGCAGAAAGGCATAAAAGCAAAAGCAAAATTCCTGGACTCCAACTACGGCATATCAGTTATACCTGAAGTTCAGCCTGATCCTTGGTTCCTTGCATGACTGCAGTTCTGGGTTCCTGCTTTTAAATTCACTGTAATTGAGTTTCAATCCTGGCCAAAGAGAGCACGTATCATAGGATGGTTTCATGGGCATTTGGAGTCAGTGAGTTGAGATGTGTCTGTGTGAAAAGTGTTACTGTCATTACAAGAAATCACTGAAAAAATGTAGCTTCAATTTCAGGATACAGCAGTGAAACTTCATTTCAGTAATAAGGTATGCAATAAGTGGGGGATCCAGAGAAACTTTAAAAGCAATATTTTAAACCAAAAATTATTGCGTGACTAAAAGGGTCAAATGCTGACATCAGGACACCTTGAATTTGGGGATGACATATTGTCTCTGTGGAATATTGTTCACAGTTGCATGCAGGGAAAACCTTTATTTTAACACCTAGCTAACTCTCCATGTACATTACTCACACAGAATGTACAATCTTTCTTTGAATATGCTACAGAAATAAGATAATCTGTAATTTACGATTGCTGCAGCTTTACAACCTAAACAACACATGATGAAATCTTGTTCTTTAAAATACTAATCTGGGCTGGGCGCGGTGGCTCACACCTGTAATGCCAGCGCTTTGGGAGGCCAAGGTGGGTAGATCACCCAAGGTCAGAAGTTCAAGACCAGTCTGGCCAACATGGTAAAACCCCATCTCTACTAAAAACATAAAAATTAGCTAGGCATGGCTGCGCATGCCTGTAGTCCCAGCTACTCAGGAGGCTGAGGCAGAAGAATCACTTGAACTCTGGAGGCAGAGGCTACAGGGAGCAGAGATCACACCACTGCACTCCAGCCTGGGCAACAGAGTGAGACTTCATCTCAAAATAAATAAATAAACAAATAAATAAAATACCAATCTGTGTAGTTGTAATGTTGGATAACAGAAAGAAAGATTTATATTTATAGCCAATTTTTACTTTACCTATTTATAAATTGTGCTACGACTTCAATAACCATGGTTAAAAAAAAAATAATGTCATTCCTAACCACACTGCCTTTGACTGTAAAAACAATTTCACCGTAACGGATAACACTAAAATACTCCAAGAATAATCTATAAATGAATCCTGGATTACTAGTCAAAAGATGGTGGTTATAAATGATTACATGAAAGAGTTGATGTTACTTTGAAAATCTCGGAGTCTGTCTATGGATTTTTGTATTTTATATGTAACATTTTTATGAAGTGATTTTGCCCTTACATAATAGCTTTCATCTTCAAAGCACTTCACAAATATGAACTAGTTACATAAAAAGCTATATTACTGCAAAATCAGAAAATGGAAAAGCTGAAGTTCTCTTAGCAACCCTCACTCTCACACATTCTATATGACTAATCTATAGCAAAGATTAGGTTTTTAAAAAACATGTTTAATTATCAATACTGCTTTTACAAAAACATCTAAAGGGTTAATGGACCAGGCAGTCCTTACTATTCATACAAATCTGCCTTTGATGGAATTTGTTAAGTTTGAGAAAAATTAGACTTGTGTTGTCATAAATCTTTGTCCCCTACTTCTATTTCATGAAATCTGTCAAATATCAAGAAAGAGGTTATTCAACAAAGCTTTATCATATTAAAATCGAAAAGAAAACTTACATATGCATCAATAGGACATGGTTAAAGAAATTATGGCATGTTTATATGATATAATAATATCAAATATAAGATAGCCATTAACAATTATGTTTTTGAAGTTGATATCATGGATGTAGAGAGTAGAATAACAAATACCAGAGGCTGGAAAGGGTGCATGGGTTGGAGGAGCTGATAAAGAGAGGTTGGTTAATAGGTAGAAACATACAGTTAGACAGATGGTATAAGTTCTAATGTTAGATAGCAGAGTAGGGTGACTATAGTTAGCAACAATGTATTGTGTATTTCAAAGTAGCTAAAAGAGAGAACATGAAATGTTCCCAACACATAGAAATTAGATAAATAGGCAAATAATCAAATACTGATCATTATACATTCTATGCATGTAACAAAATATCACATGTACCTCATAAATATACAAAATATTATGTATCAAAATATAAAAATTAAATAATAATTAGGTTTTTGGAAAACATAGGAAAATTTTCACAATATATTAACTTTTAAAAAGGTCACAAATTTATGCCCTGTGATGCCCATTATGAAAAAGAAATAATTGTCTATAACCATATAAGCAAATTGGATGAAATAAATGTGAGTGGTGGGCATATGTGTGGTTTTATTTCTTTCTTTGAACTTTATTATTTAAATTCTTTATTTATTTATTTATTTTTTTTTTGAGACAGAGTTTTGCTCTTTTTGCCCAGGCTGGAGTGCAATGGCACAATTAGGCTTACTGCTATCTCCACCTCCCGGGTTCAAGTGACTCTCCTGCCTCAGCCTCCCAAGTAGCTGAGATTACAGGCGCGCCCCACCACACCTGGCTAATTTTGTATTTTTAGTGAAGACAGGGTTTCACCATGTTGGCCAGGCTGGTCTTGAACTCCTGACCTCAGGTGATCCACCCATCTGGTCTCTGAAAGTGCTAGGATTACAGGCCTGAGTCACCATGCCTGGCCTATTATTTAAATCCTTATCAATAAAATATATAATATTTTTTTTAAATCATGGGACATCGATGTTATTTAAAGGGAAACAAAATCATAAACCTTGCCCTTTAAGATCTCTTTGAGAGTTAACAACACAGTATGTGGGAGTAACTCAAGGTGGAAGTTCAGGGTAGAAGGAAGAAAACCTTCAAGTGGGTCTTGAAGAAATGCAGTATTCACTAATAAAGAGAGCAGTCTAGACAGAGGGAATCACATATGCAGAGGCACAGAAGCAGGAGGCACGAGAAACAACAGGAAAGAGCTTCACTGGAGCAAAGAATACGATCAGGAATCAAAGAAGATGATCATGGAGGTGGCACATGCCAGATTATGGAAGACCTTGATTACTGTAGGAAAGAGTCCAGCCTCATCCTTTTTGGATGATGTGTAGAGCATACTGGGAAAGGAGGCATGGAGACGTTAGATCAAGAAAGTAGTAAAATTAGCGGAGTCATTTAGCTCGCTGTGACTTCAGCAAGCAGAGGACTGGAAGGAAGACAAGATGAGAGTCAGTGATACCAGTTAGGAGATTCTGACGGGTTTAACCCAGGGAGGATCAGTGGAAATGGGAAGAAAAAGAGTTCCAGAGATAGTTAAGAAACAGAATCGACATGTCCTAATGGCCAGTTACATAGGGGTGAATAAGAAGAGTGTCTAAGGTCCTTCCCAGGTTTCTAGACTGGGTAATTGACTGGACAGTGGTGTTGTTACCTAAATCAAGTGGATCTTGGCAAAAAGCCAGTGATTTGAGATGTGTAGAATTAAAGATGATTAAAAATAAACAGTAGGCTGCATGAATTAGTAAGTCAGTCATAAGTGAAGGGTAGAAGAAGAGATTTGAGAACACTCAGCACGTAGCTCTGTGGTTAAAAAAAAAAAAAAAAAGGAATGGATGGAATCACCATAGAAGATTGCGCTAAACGAGGAAGGAGCTCTGACAACTGAGACACATCATTTGGAGGCAGACACACAGAGCCTGCAGAGGAAACCAAGATGGAATGGTCAAACAGGGAAGTCATGGGAGCTGAGGAGCAGAGGCTTTCAAGAAGGGAGTGATCCCAGTTGTAAAATACTACAGAGATCAGGTAAGATACAGGCCAAAACATGTCACTTAGGCTTCACAATACAAACCCTCATTGACCCTTGCTGCAGCGGTTTCAGTAGGTGGCATGAACAGGAGCTTATGGATAATTCAGATTTAAGGAGAGTGTGGCAACTCTTTCCACAAACTTAACCATGAACTGGGGAAGAAAGCACCAAAATTAGAGGTAAACAGAGGACCACCAAAGAAAGGCATTGATTGTTCATTAAAAGGAGACTAGGCCGGGCGCGGTGGCTCAAGCCTGTAATCCCAGCACTTTGGGAGGCCGAGACGGGCGGGATCACGAGGTCAGGAGATCGAGACCATCCT
>NW_012104176.1:617900-620416 GCF_000951045.1 Mandrillus leucophaeus | reverse complement strand
ACGTAGCTCTGTGGTTAAAAAAAAAAAAAAAAAGAAAAAAAAGGAGACTAGCTGCAACTGCAGTAATGATTACCCAAGAAATGAAGTCATTGTTTTTCACCTAATAAAATTATAGTCATATAGCTACAAAACCAAGATATGACAATACATGTCCAAATGCTTGCTCTGAAAACATCAGCATTATCTAGCTAAAATTCACACTCATAAGGTGTTTTGCTAGCACAAAAAAATCCTACAATCTCATTTCCAAAGTCTCACCTTAAATTGTGATGTTACTCAGGTAATTGAAAGAGTTGGCTAATATAAAGAATACAGTTTATAGCTACAAATAATGTGGTACCAGGAATGGATTAACTGTTGTCTAGATTATCTGCTGAATGGCCAAGATGTTTTAAATTAGCTGTACAACTCTTTCAACATTAGGTAGATCTGAGGTTGATTAGATGAAAATCCACTTTTATAGTACAAAGCAGTTAAAGAAGTTTACGAAGAAATTTATGAAACATCATTTGTGTTGTGGTTCTCATTGGACTACCCAACTTAATGTTAGGAACTTCAATCCATATTGAGATAAAAGTCTATATCATTCTTTCCTTCCACTCACCTAGAAATATCAAATTCATTATATGTATTGGGATCCACAAAAAGATTTATTATTTCTAACCCAATAAATCTGCCTTTAGGAATTTATTACATAATAGGAGAAAAATGCTATTTGAACAAAAATATTCACCCAGACATTATAAGAACAAAAACTTAGAGAAAACCTAAAAATTCAACAATGGGGAAGAAGTACATGAATTATGGACATTAACTTAATGGAATAATGTACAGTCACTAACTGCAGTTCACTTTGACTACAATCATATAATTATAAATTATACGCACAAACCAAAAAACTCTTGAAGATAACTCAAACTTGAGGGAAAATAAAGCTGTGTTGCAAGAATGAGGGAATAAGAATTGTTTGGGTTTCTTATTTCAAATGTTCCTTTAATGTTCTTATAAGAACTTTCAGAACTTAAAAGGCAGGAAGTAAGGGAGGGAGGGGGGAGAACAACTGGGGACCAAAACCAATGGAAAGGAAACTGCTACGTAAGAAAAAAAAGAATTCTGAAATGTATCTAGACATGTTTGTAGACTATTTGTAGACTGTGACTCATCTGTAGGCTCGGAAGCCCTGTTTAGAACTGATACAAGGTTAAATGTAGTTATCCATTTGCAAGTATGACTCATTCAAATGATACTGACAGGTACCTTGTTCTCTATACAGTCAGTGTCTGTAAATATTTTTTAAAAAATACTTTTTTCAAAAGGCAGCAGCACCAGTCAGGGGCTTATAGATAAAACTCCCATCTCCCTGGGACAGAGCACCTGGGGGAAGGGGCGGTTGTGGGCGCAGCTTCAGCAGACTTAAACGTTCCTGCTGCTGGCTCTGAAGAGAGCAGCAGATCTCCCAGCACAGTGCTTGAGCTCTGCTAAGGGACAGACTGCCTCCTCAAGTGGGTCCCTGAACCCCTTGTTTCCTGACAGGGAGACACCTCTCAGCAGCGGTTGATAGACACCTCATGCAGGAGAGCTCCAACCAGCATCTGGCAGCTGCCTCTCTGTGATGAAGCTTCCAGAGGAAGGAACGAGCAGCAATCTTTGCTATTCTGCAGCCTCTGCTGTTGATACCCAGGCAAACAGGGTCTGGAGTGGACCTCCAGCAAACTTCAGCAGACCTGCAGCAGAGGAGCCTGATTATTAGAAGGAAAACTAACGAACAGAAAGGAATAGCATCAACATCAACAAAAAGAACATCTACACAGAAAGCCCATCCAAAGATCGCCAATATCAAAGAACAAAGGTAGACAAATCCACTAAAGTGAGAAAAAAAACAGCACATAAAAGCTGAAAATTTCAAAAACCAGAACGCCTCTTCTCCTTCAAAGGATCACAACTCCTTGCCAGCAAGGGAAAAAAGCTGGATGGAGAATGAATTTGCCCAATTGACAGAAGTAGGCTTCAGAAGGTGGGTAATAACAAACTCCTCCAAGCTAAAGAAGCATGTTCTAACCCAATGCAAGGAAGCTAAGAACCTTCAAAAAAGGTTAGAGGAATCGCTAACTAGAATAGCCAGTTTAGAGAAGAACATAAATGACCTGATGGAGCTGAAAAACACATCACGAGAACTTCGTGAAGTATACACAAGTATCAACAGCCAAATCAATCAAGCAGAAGAAAGGATATCAGAGATTGAAGATCAACTTAATGAATAAAGTGTGAAGACAAGATCAGAGAAAAAAAAATGAAAACGAATGTACAAAGCCTCCAAGAAATATGGGACTATGTGAAAAGACCAAACCTACATTTGATTGGTGTGCCTGAAAGTGACAGGGAGAATGCAACCAAGTTAGAAAACACTCTTCCAGATATTATCCAGGAGAACTTCCCCAACCTAGCAAGACAGGCCAACATTCAAATTCAGGAAATACAGAGAACACCACAAAGATATTCCTCGAGAAGAGCAACCC
>NW_012104176.1:615135-617850 GCF_000951045.1 Mandrillus leucophaeus | reverse complement strand
CCCATCAGACTAACAGTGGATCTCTCTGCAGAAACCCTACAAGCCAGAAGAGAGTGGGGGCCAATATTCAACATTCTTAAAGAAAAGAATTTTCAACCCATAATTTCATATCCAGCCAAACTAAGCTTCATAAGTGAAGGAGAAACAAAACCCTTCACAGACAAGCAAATGCAGAGAGATTTTGTCACCACCAGGTCTGCCTTACAAGAGCTCGTGAAGGAAGCACTAAATATGGAGAGGAAAAACGAGTATCAGCCACTGCAAAAACATACCAAATTGTAAAGACCATTGATGCTAGGAAGAAACTGCATCAACTAACGGGCAAAATAACGAGCTAACATCATAATGACAGGATCAAATTCACACATAACAATATTAACTTTAAATGTAAATGGGTTAAGTGCCCCAATTAAAAGACACAGTCTGGCAAATTGGATAAAGAGTCAAGACCCATTGGTGTGCTGTATTCAGGAGACCCATCTCAGGTGCAAAGACACACATAGGCTCAAAATAAAGGGATGGAGGAATATTTGCCAAGCAAATGGAAAGGGGAAAAAAAAAAAAAGCAGGGGTTGCAATCCTAGTCTCTGATATAACAGACTTTAAACCAACAAAGGTCAAAAAAGACAAAGAAGGGCATTACATAATGGTAAAGGGATCAATGCAACAAAAAGAGCTAACTATACTAAATATATATGCACCCAATACAGGAGTACTCAGATTCATAAAGCAAGTTATTAGAGACCAACAAGGAGACTTAGATTCCAACAGAATAATAGTGGGAGACTTTAACACCCCATTGTCAATATTAGACAGATCAATGAAACAGAAAATTAATAAGGATATCCAGGACTTGAACTCAGCTCTGGACCAAGCAGACCTAATAGACATCTACAGAACTCTCCACCCGAAATCAACAAAATATACATTCTTCTCAGCACCACATAGCACTTATTCTAAAACTGACCACATAATTGGAAGTAAAACACACCTCAGCAAATGCAAAAGAACAGAAATCATAACAAACAGTCTCTCAGACCACAGTGAAATCAAATTAGAATTCAGGATTAAGAAACTCACCCAAAACTGCACAACTACATGGAAACTGAACAACCTGCTCCCAAATGACTACTGGGGGGCAAATAACAAAATTAAGGAAGAAATAAGTAAGTTATTTGAAACCAATGAGAACAGAGACACAACGTACCAAAATCTCTGGGACACAGCTAAAGCAGTGTTTACAGGGAAATTTATAGCACTAAATGCCCACAGGAGAAAGCAGGAAAGATCTAAAATCGACACCCTAATATCACAATTAAAATAACTAGAGAATCAAGAGCAAACAAATTCAAAAGCTAGCAAAAGACAAGAAATAACTAAGATCAGAGCAAAACTGAAGGAGATAGAGACACAAAAACCCCTTCAAAAACTCAATGAATCCAGGAGCTGGTTTTTTTGAAAAGATTAACAAAATAGATAGACTACTAGCCAGACTAATAAAGAAGAAGAAAAGAGAGAAAACTCAAATAGACACAATAAAAATGATAAAGAGGATATCACCACTGATCCCACAGAAATACAAACTACCATCAGAGAATACTATAAACACCTCTACACAAATGAACTAGAAAATCTAGAAGAAGAAATGGATAAATTCTGGGACACACACACCCTCCCAAGACTAAGCCAGGAAGAAGCCAAATTCCTGAATAGATCAATAACATGTTCTGAAATTGAGGCAGAAATTAATAGCCTACCAACCAAGAAAAGCCCAGGACCAGATGGATTTACAGCCAAATTGTACCAGAGGTACACAGAGGAGCTGGTATCATTACTTCTGAAACTATTCCAAACAACAGAAAAAGAGGGACTCCTCCCTAACTCATTTTATGAGGCAAGCATCATCCTGATACCAAAACCTGGCAGAGACACAACAAAAAAAAGAAAATTTCAGGCCAATACCCCTGATGAACATCAACACGAAAATTCTCAGTAAGACACTGGCAAACTGAATCCAGCAGCACATCAAAAAGCTTATCCACCACGATCAAGTCAGCTTCATCCCTGGGATGCAAGGCTGGTTCAACATATGCAAATCAATAAACATAATCCATCACATAAACAGAACCAATGACAAAACCACATGATTATCTCAATAGATGCAGAAAAGGCCTTTGATTAAATTCAACACCCCTTCATGCTAAAAACTCTCAATAAACTAGGTATTGATAGAGTATCTCAAAATAATAAGAGCTATTTATGACAAACCCACAGCCAATATCATACTGAATGGTCAAAAGCTGGAAGTATTCTCTTTGAAAACCAGCACAAGACAAGTATGCCCTATCTCACCACTCCTATTCAACACAGCATTGGAAATTCTGGACAGAGCAATAAGGCAAGAGAAAGAAATAAAGGGTATTCAAATAGGAAGAAAGGAAGTCAAATTGTCTCTGTTTGCAGAGGACATGATTGTATATTTAGAAAACCCCATCGTATCAGCTCAAAAGCTCCTTAAGCTAATAAGCAACTTCAGCAAATTCTCAGGATACAAAGTCAATGTGCAAAAATCACAAGCATTCCTATACACCAATAACAGACAAACAAAGAGCCAAATCATGAGTGAACTCCCATTCACAATTGCTACAAAGAGAATAAAATACTTAGGAATCCAACTTACAAGGGATGTGAAGGACCTCTTCAAGGAGAACTACA
>NW_012104176.1:607999-613998 GCF_000951045.1 Mandrillus leucophaeus | reverse complement strand
GAGAGAGAGAGAGGGAGGGAGAGAGGGAGGGAGGGAGGGAGGGAGGGAAACTATCATCAGAGTGAACAGGCAAAGTTCAGAATGGAAGAAATTTTTTGCAATCTATCCATCTGACAAAGGGCTAATATCCAGAATCTACAAGGAGCTTAAACAAATCTACAAGAAAAAAAAAAACCCCATCAAAAAGTGGGCAAAGGATATGAACAGATACTTCTCAAAAAAAGACAATTATGCAGCCAACAAACATATGAAAAAAAAGCTTATCATCAATAGTCATTAGAGAAATGTAAATCAAAACCGTAATGAGATAACATCTCACGCCAGTTAGAATGGCAATCATTAAAAAGTCAGGAAATAACAGATGCTGGAGAGGATGTGGAGTAATAGGAACACTTTTACATTGTTGGTGGGAGTGTAAATTAGTTCAACCATTGTGGAAGACAGTGTGGTGATTCCTCAAGGATCTAGAACCAGAAATACCATTTGACCCAGCAATCCTGTAATTGGGTATATACCCAAAGGATTATAAACCATTCTACTATAAAGACACATGCACATGTATGGTTATTGCAGCACTGTTCACAATAGCACAGACTTGGAACCAACCCAATGCTCATCAACGTGGCACATATACACCATGGAATACTATGCAGCCATAAAAAAGATGAGTTTATGTCCTTTGCAAGGACATGGATGAAGCTGGAAGCCATCATTCTCAGCAAACTAACACAGGAACAGAAAACGAAACACTGCATGTCCTCACTCATAAGTGGGAGTTGAACAATGAGAACACATGGACACAGGGAGGGGAATATCACACACTGGAGCCTGTCAGGGGGTGGGGGACTAGGGGAGGCAGAGCATTAGGAGAAATACCTAATGTAGATGACAGGTTGATGGATGCAGCAAACCACCATGGTACGTGTACACCTATGTAACAAATCTGCACGTTCTGCACATGTATCCCGAACTTAAAGAGTAATAATAATTTTTAAAAAAGAAATACTGTTTTCTCCAATTTTCCTGAAAACAAGGAAATCAAGATGGCCAACAGTTCTACTATGAAGTGTTATTGAAGTGCTAAATTAGCAAGTTTCCCTGCATTTTTAGTTGTATACTATTTACAGTAGTAAATAAAATAAAATAAACAATTTTGTTTTTAAAATATTTTCAGTAAAATTTTGAATATGCTCAAATAGCAATACCACTGAGGTAGAGTTGGATCAGTCTGTTGTTAACAGGCCTTGGTTTCATTTTAACTTTAACTAAGACTGTTTCCCCAACATTTCCATGGAAACGGAACTTCTTAGCATCTATAGTAATGTGTCCCCTCATATAACAATAATTTATTTTGCTTACTACTATAAAGGCTTATAATGGTTAGAAGGAGGCTCCAGAGTCAGAGGGGTTCACATTCAAGCTCCACATTATTAGCTTGGAGACCCTCAATGAGTTACAGCAAAGCTCTGTGCTTCTGGTTCCTCATTTGCAATATGGATATAACAGTATTTATCTCATGAGGTCTTGCAAATATTAAGTGAGATTAATGTTCGTAGAGTACTTAGAGAGAGACCTGGAGCATAATAAACACATAGTTAATGTTAGCCATTATTAATATTAGATGTTGCAGGGATACAAGAAGAAATAGAGTTCTGGCCTTGAGGGAGGCTGGCTTAATGACTATTAATAATGATAACAGAAATAAGGATAGTATTATGCCTTTTGCATGCATAGCATCTTTGCATGCATTAACTTTTCTGATTGCGCTACAACTCTGTGAGACAGAGCTCAGACCCATTAGATAGCTCAAGAAACTGAGGTCCAGAACAATTCAAACGACAGGATTCCCCACTATAGAGATTTTAGCTAAGGGCTAAAGGAGGTTTTGTTCTAAAGCTACAAATTAGAGGAAAAGGTCTAAATAGCATCAGTCCTCACAATATGATCCAATGGGGAAAAGCTAGTTGAGAGTTTACGACCTCCTTTTTAGTTGACAAAGTAATTTAGATGGGTTTGGAGTTTTTAATGGTATAGTAAAACTTGAGTAATCATTAATCAAGACATGAATTGTAAGTAACTTATGTTTTTTCAGAGAAAATGACTGAAAGAAAATTCCAAAAAGCAGCACTGTGCAAACTGTTTTAGCAGCTATATCCTAAGAGTTCATGAAACATGATTATTCCTCAGACAAGTCTATGTTTCCAGCTTCAAAATGAAATTAGAGTCCCAAGACAGGAAGTTAGCACTCTTTTGCCCCTCAAATACAAATTAAGAGAAGATTACTATTTGAAAATACTATGCTTGTAACAAAAATGGTAGAATTTTTAGCAATTTATATAATAAATCCTGGCCCCTTTTATGCATTATCATACAGAAATATTATTAAATAGATATATTCTTATTAGTTTTCTGGAACTATATAAAAACATTTTTATTGTGGAAAATCATGAAAAAGAAAATGAAAAACCACCCTAAATTCCACAACCCCAAAATAAAGTCAATACTGTAATGTTTTTTATAT
Organism: Mandrillus leucophaeus; assembly: GCF_000951045.1. Classification (NCBI taxonomy): domain Eukaryota; kingdom Metazoa; phylum Chordata; class Mammalia; order Primates; family Cercopithecidae; genus Mandrillus; species Mandrillus leucophaeus. The sequence continues at coordinate 611,477 of NW_012104176.1, read as the reverse complement.
GCATGTTATGCATATGTGCACGTACACTTATGTACATTACCTCCACTTAAAATGTCATTTCACTTTCTGCAAATTATTTTACAACAATATTTTTTACATCATCATGAACCGCTTTCTCTCATCAGTGGGATACTGTGTATGCCCTGCTTGCTTTTCATTTAATATTACATCGGGAGCATTTCCCAGGTTACTAAGTATTGTTTGAAGCAGTATTTTTAGTGGCCTTTGTATTTTGATCTCTCACCTCTTTAAAATAGTAAGTGGATGCAAGAATTTTCTGCCTTTCAAATCTCTCTGATACAATATGGAGATCTAAGTTTCATGACCCCCTGATAACTCCAATTAACACATGTAAAATTGTCTCAAGCAACTTAGGAATGTAATTAATATTGCCTTAAAATATCAGAGAAAAGCTGTTAGTTAAGAGTAATTCCTTCTGTTTGCATTTTTAAAGGCCTGTTTTGAGTACTTCAAATCTTTTGGCTATGAAAGTTTTCCTTAGCTTTATGGTTTTCCCTGCCTAAAAAGTAAAGGTAAAAGTAAAATATTATGAAGTTCTTACAAAAAATCTAATTGCACCAGACAGTTACTACTTTTTAAAAATATGTTCCTGGGTGCATATTGTCCATAATACTGTATTTTGAAATCATTTTGTAGTTTTATATGCACACAACAGTGATCTCTGCAAAATTTGAGTTCGACTTGGCCATTTCTTGCTCTTAAACCACGTGTTACATATATATTCAATCCACATACATCTCTGACTACTCATCCAAATAAAGTTGGCTCCTTTTCATCAAGAAATCTTTTCCCCACTCAGGTAAATACACATCTAAACCTACAAAAATTCTACTTAGTATCAGTTACTCCGTAACATAGCAAGGTACACTTCCTTCTAATTTGCTAGCTCCCCAACTGAAAAAGGCTTTGTTGAAAACTAACTTTATTGGTTCTGGTTAGAAATTGAGCTATATGTAGTGGATATGCTGATTTTAAAAAAGAAAGAAAGAACTACAATAATGGCGATATGGTCCCTTGAGAATACATTTATTTCTGCAGTATAAAACAAAATTAAATTCTTCAATCTCAAAAACTATTAAAAGGTTGTATTTAAAATGCATGAAGCATTAAAAAGACATCAAAATTAAAATAATCTCATAAATCTCTTCATTTAAAAGACTTATTAGAATACAGATCGAGGCAGAAAACAGCTGTCCAGCCCTCTGGAGCAGTAAATTATAACTATTTTAACTTTTCTTCATTTTCATCATTGAAAATTCTTTTCCAGAATAATTGTATTGCTGTAGCAAGACCAACTGTCCTACATAGTTAACATGTGAGTAGTAAATTGCTTTCAATGAACTCTGAAACAGATACGCTGTATATTATTTTAAAGATCAGCCAACCACAGGGTTATGCCCTGACAAAGGCTACAGAAGGTACAAGCAGAAATTAGTTTTTAATGTAAAATTGATCAAAATAATTAATTATTTCAATTCACTTCGCCAGAGCACCAGGGGAGCCTTAGGAGAAACCTGATAGTTTTCCTATAGAAAACCTGATAGTAAGAATTTTATTGTCATTCCCTTTTTTTCCTGGATCTGCCAGCTAAAACCCAAGGAAAAAAATTATCATGGGAAGGACAGTTAGATGTGTCCAATTGCCATCAATCATTAAAACCTGAATCTCTTTTGTAAATGACTGACAACTAGGTGAAGGCTTTTAAAAAATAATAATAATAAAGATTCTCACTTCATAGACCATCATGTGTCAGTCTTGATTGTACTGGAGCATTCCTTGGAGTACAATTAAACTATCATGTTGATTGCACCTCAGTGCAATTGAATCCTGAAAAGAGGAAAAGAAAAGCCAGATGGCTAACCATGATGCCTCATGCCTGTTGCCCCTCTTCATATTCTTGAAGAATAAATATACTGTGACATGAGCAGAGCTATTTTTTATAGAAAGCAGCCAGCTATGCTTTGAAAGTCTCATCAGGCGATAAAAGGTGTGTTCCCATAAAGCTGCCTCCCATTTTTATCACCTTCCCTTCTGTAGGCGCACTCGGACATCATTCCTCCTTAACAGAGATAAGATTAGTAAACAGTGGGCTTTATTAGGAGCTACTTAGAACACCATTAATCCAGTTTAACTGATGGTGTAGTGGTACCAGATCTTTTGTCCCTTCTCTTTCCAGAAGACGACACGGGTAGCAGAATCAGACTTCTTTCCAGAAACAGCATCTATCTTTGGAATTCTGTACACTTTCCCGTTGCCTCAGCTCGCGCAGGCTGAGCAAAGCTCCTTATCTAAGACTCTGAAAAGGATAACAGGACTGCTCGAGTATAAAAACTGCAAGTATTTTATTTATCTCTTTTTCTTTCTGCTTAGATTACCATTATCTTTGGTCACTGAATTTTGTCTCTTAGGCTTCAAATGAAGAGCGAAGTCAACCAGATGGTACAGCTCTAAACCCCGTGGATTACTGCTCCATCAGCACACACACACACACACACACACGCACACACCCCTATCTTTTTCTGGCCTTTCTTTGGCTTTACCTTACCTTAGGGTTAACTTGCTCATGAATGGTTTCTGACGATTCTACGACTTTCCTGGCAAAATATTTATGCTGAGAAACAATGCAGGTGCTACAAAGGCCTCAGTAACTACTACTTATGCTGCAGCTGAAATGGAAGTCAAGCAAATGAGCTGTCGAAAACCAAGCTAGAGATCTGCAGGAGGAGGGGAAATTGCATAAAATAATTGCGAACATGAATTTCAATTCCATCCATTCGTTCTTTTCTATAGCCACATAGAAGTCATTGAAGAAGCCACAGAGATAGATTAAGAAATGGTCCCTTCCTGTAAAAGGCTTCCAATCAAAATAGACACAGGCATATGAATATAACCCTGTGATAACTAAGACAAGAATAAAATAACATACCCACCCTTGCACACTGCGTGGTAATAGTACTAAATGAATTGTTAAGCAATGTCCTCTGGGCATGCGTGATTAACTCTCACTAGAGGGATCAGGGAAGGCTTCATAAAGGAGGAAGCAAAGGAGTTCCATTATTAGTGAGTAGGGAGAAGGGCACGTAGGATTAAGGAACAGCATGGGCAAGCACACAGAGAAGTGAGAACACTTGGAACAGATTCCTGCTGCCCCGTTTCTGTCCTGAGTACCACATGCACAATTCTTGCCATGCCCTCGTGTCATCTGCACTAGTATTCGCTTAACATTCTTTTTAACTGACTCCATTTTTACTGAAACGGTTTTTCTAAAGAATAATTTATGGCATAAAAAAGAAAATTTGGCCGGGCACGGTGGCGCACGCCTGTAATTCCAGCACTTTGGGAGGCCAAGGCAGGCGGATCTCGAGGTCAGGAGATCAAGACCATCCTGGCTAACACGGTGAAACCCTGTCTCTACTAAAAATACAGAAAAAAAAAAACAATTAGCCAGGTGTGCTGG
>NW_012104176.1:600336-607884 GCF_000951045.1 Mandrillus leucophaeus | reverse complement strand
AAAAAAAAAAAAAAAAAAAAAGGAAAATTTTGGCCAGGCATAGTGGCTCACATCTGTCATCTCAGTGTTTTGGGAGGCCAAGGCAGGAGGATGGCCTGAGGCCAGGAGTTCAAGACCAGCCTGGGCAACATAGCAAGACCCTGTTTCTACAAAAAATACATATGATAAAGAGAAATTTTATGGCACATAGTTTAAATAAAAGCCCAGTGTCACTTCCCCCAAGTATAAAGTCACCATAAAGATAATAAATAAAAACAAAACCATGGCAGCTAAATACTTTGTCTGAGCCTGCTTTCTCTTTGCTACAAAAGGAAGTGAGAATGTCAAGATATTAATGGCTCCCCGTATGCAACTAAGAATTCTTCCTCAAAAGATCCCAAAGGGGTGAGAGAGAATTCTAAACTGCATAAATTGCTCATGTGGCAACTCGGGTTTACTCGTGGTCATGTTACTGTACCACCTAAGGTCATTTTGAGCCATTATCCCACACTCTGGGAAACCCTGAGATCCAAGTCCTTCAGGAACTGGCTGAGAGAAGGATACAAGGAGAGAGAATGCAGAGAGCAGATTTGTGACTTGTATGGACCCTGAAGTTCATGTCTAGGGACCCTGAAGTTCATGCTTAGCATTTCACGACCTTCACATGAGGTGCTAAGAAGTCATTTCAGGTAGGCAAGTCTTTAAGAAGAAAATACTGGTGTGGTACTAAAGATAATTGAACAGAGAAGAGACAAAAAGCTAAGAGATCAGCTCATTTGAGATAAGCCAAGCATCTTAACTAAAGTAATAGAAGGGATGGAGAACAGGTAAATGTTCCTCCCCGTTGTACCACGCTTGCACACTGTATGTTTCCCATACTTCCCTATCCCTTATGTGAACCAAGTCATTATTACTGCATTTCATCAAATCTAAGATGCTATCCATTGTGAGATGCACCATTATTTTATATGCCACTAAGAAAGAAAAATGCTGCCAATTAAATGATGATACACCATCACTTGTAAGAAGCACCCAATTTCAGAGATGTTAAAATGTGGGGGAAAAATGCTTGGCTTGGAATCAGTGAGACACATTATTAATCACTATTGCTTAAAAGCAAATAATACAGAGCTTGGGAGTTAATTGGTTTTCAAAAACAATGAAAAAGCATATCTTGTACAATGTCCTTCTTGATGTAACTAGAGCAATAAATTGTCATCCTCTTGAGATTAGACAACACAAAACAGGGGTTCAGACCTGAGCCAGAGAGGCCTGGGTTCAAGTCCTACTTCTGCCACTCACCAGCTGTGGCACCTTAGATGAATAACAAACTTACAAAACTTCCGTTGGTTTATCTGTAGCTTCTGCTTTGTATTTTTCAATATGTAAACACCCTCCCAAAGGAAAACTCAAAGTAAGGACCCTGAGCATTTCCCTGCCCAGATTAATCCAAACTGATTTTTAATGAGAGCTAATTATCATTTGTAACTAATATTATCAGTGGTAATACAGTTAGTAAAATAGTTTTTCCTCTTTTCCTTATTATACCCAAAGAATCACAGTGCCCACAGGTCGTAGGCTATCATCACCACATCACTGTATTGATGCTTACTTAAATAATATAGTATATGAGGACTGATCACTGACGAATAAGTTGGGGTCCATATGGTTGAATTCATTTGGGTTGGTCAATGTACAACCCCGGATGCAAGCTCCATGAGATTTTCTGTTCCAAGGCTCTTCCTGGACATTAATAAGTCTGTAAATGTGAATCGTTCTGAAGACAAAATGTGGAATTATCTATCTCCATGCTACTGTGGAAATAGGAAGCTGTTCTTCCAATTGACAGAGCAGCATCTCTTTAATTTGTGGATGACTATACCAGGTGTTTTCAAGCTAGGACATGATCTGAGCCTCAGTTCAACCCAGGGGGTTAAGACAGGCATTGCTGCTCCAACTCATGGAAGCCGAAGTTGAGGTTCAGGGAGGACACAGTGGAGCTTGTCCAATGTCACACCATTGAAAGTGGCAGGGCCTGAAAGGAAGCTCAAGTACGGCTCCAAATGTGGTACTCACCTTGCCCCTCCATGCTTCCACATGATTAAAAAGCAGTATTTTTTTTTAAATAATTACACTATTTTTCTCTCCACTTGCATTCTACCTTCTCATTTTTCGTTGGTAACTCACTCTTGATCAGTCTTCCAAGCCTTCACACTGGCCTTCAATCTCTTGCTCACCTCCTTCTAGTGTTCTGAAGATGCAACAAGTGTCCGAGAGACTCAACCTGTCACTGATCCCACATCTCCTGGGGCAGAGCCGGGCAGACATTGGGTCCCTGGTCATCAGGGTGCCAGGGACAGTGCTGTTCTCAGGTAGAGCCACAAGGGAGCAGCGTGATTCAGTATGCAGCCACCCTGCTCCAGAGCAGGTGTGCAGTCCAAACTCTTGCAGCAGGTGCAGGACGATGGAGGCGGCTCAGAGGCAGCAGCGTGTCAAGGAATATGGTAGTTCAGTGTGTGACTCACACATGCTCATTCTAGATTTGCTTCTGCAGCTGACGAGCTGGGGAGTGCTAGGCAAGTTGCTTCCCCCAGTCTCTAAGAGAAGCTCTCTAAGAGTTGTTGACTCGTAACCTTTATAGTCCAGCACTAAAGTACTCCCATAGCATCCTTCCTGTGGGTGACCTGCCTAGGCAGATCAAATGCCACAACGTTCACAAAATGCTCACAACTGAAAGAATGCCGACATGGCTCTCTGTGGAGCGTCCTCTGACAGATAGATGGTATCATCAAAATCTTCTCCAGCTAAAGAAGAATTCCTATTTTAGGATGTCTCCTATTTTTTTTCTTCTGAGACCTGAGCAAGCAGGATTCAGAGAACCCTAGCAATCAGTTTAGGGGGCAAAGAGCACCGCATTGCTCCCCACAGCTCACACTTTGAACACACAGCATCTAACCCTTTCCCTGGGACCCCTTCTCCATTCCCTTTCTGCTTTTTTGATTCCTTCATAAAAAGATCCTCTAATTTCTGCAACTAAAACACTAAAGAAGTCTATAGACTCAAACATAGAACTTGCACAAATACTGGTCCCTTTTGGTGTGATGAGGAGAGCTTTTCATCACTCTCCAGTTACAAAATGGTACTCTCATGCATCCTCTATTCCAAGACTCTCAGAAACACAATTTTTCTGCTTTACAATTAACATGATAAAGTGTCAATAACTTAGAATTAAGTGATCAGCAAACAATTAAGAAAAATAACTAGGCCAAAGTGACTCCATGGACATGAGACGTGAATCAAAAGTTCACAAAAGATAAAAAATAAATGGCTAATAAATTATAGAATAAAATTTCAACACACACTAGTAATCAAAGAAGAGTAAATTAAAATATGATGCAATTGTAAATGACTGACAATATTGTAGAACTTATTATACCCAGCGTTGATAAGAGTGACATAAACGAGGCCGCTGAGTCTACTGGAACTGGCACAATTTTCCTGAAAACAATGTGGCAGAATACATTAAAAGTCCTATGTTTGCACTGAGATGCAAACATAAGGAGGAGGATTTATAATGTACTATGATCCTCCAACATCTACTCTCCCCTTCCTCTTTAGGAATAAATCCCCAATTTTTTAACTGAGTAAATGGCCATGTATAATGAAGATTACATTTTCTAGTCTCTCTTATACCTAGCTGTGGCTTTGTAAATGTGTTCTATCCTAAGGAATGTAAGTGGGAATGATGGGGGCAAATTCCAGGTGATATCCTCAAAAAGAGACATACTTTCTTCCCCCTCTTGCTCACTCTTTCCTTCTTGCTGGAATGGATGACTAGAGCTCCAGCAGCCATCTTGGTTGTTGAGGTGGTTTTAGAATGAAAGTCAGATGTGGTGGAGCAACAAAGTGGAAACATCTGCACCTACAACCGCCAAACTTTTTTAATTTAGAAGACAAACTTCTATTTTGTTTGAGTCACAGTAATTTGAAGTTTTACTTGCAGCCAAATCGAACTGCAGACAACATAAGTACTAATAGCAAATATAGTGCAAAATATTTAACTTAAAAGAGCGAGATGCAAAACAGTGTATAAAATGCTACTACATGTATAAAAAGAGGAAAACTAAAAGGCTATATGGTAACTAGGTCTATACTGACTCAGGCCTCCTTGTGTTCACACCCTTATATAGTCTCTTCCTACACTGAATAAATATGAGCTTGCCATGTGTCTCATCTAAACCAGTAAACTCTGAAGAAAGTGACACTGTGCCAATTCCTAGCCTAAGCCTTAACAAAACCTAGCTGCTTCTGTCAAGATGTTCTTTGCAGAATTGTTTATAACAGCAAATAAATCCAACTTTATGAGAACATTTACATTGTGGAATTTCTTTATTAATATGTATAGCACAATGATGGGAAATGATTATTATATAGAAAAAAAAGATAGCATATAAGATTATATTCATATGGAAGACTATGTCTAACCTGTAAAGCAGATCTATATAATACACAGAAAAGGTCTTTAATTATATATAACAGAATAGATTATATATAACAGAATAGATACTATATAGCATATAAAATTATACTCATATGAAAGATTAACCTGTAAAGCAGATCTATAAAATACACAGAAAAATACTTATATATAACAGAATAGATTACATTAAAAAATTAACATTTCTGACCTCTGAGTGAGAGAATAATAGTTAATTTATGGTGACTCCATTATTCTTTTCAAATTTCTTACAAAGAGAATGTTTTACTTTCAATTTTAAAAATTCTATTTTTATTTCTAGATGTTATATTTGGTCTTTTTTTTAAATCTTACTGGTTTTTCTGATGTATTTTTGATACATGCATTATTTGGGATTAGTTTATTGTTTTATTCATGTTTTCAGTTCTCTTCCTTCATTGAACATTCCAAATTTATTTTCCATGTCCTATTTTCTGTACCATCACAAGTCCAGGTACTTGCAGGTCTCATTCTGCTATTTGTTGTTTCCCTTGACTCTTAAATACAAGATGACTACATTCTTCATGTATCCGTAATCCTGGATTGTAAGATCTCATGAGGCTAATCCAAAACTGTGGCATGCCAGAGGGCCTGGGGTTAAAGTGCATTTCTCCAGGGGTTAAAGTGCATTTCTCCACATTTTCTAGACATTCTGAGCACCCCAATCCAGGACCTCTAAAATCAATATATCTACTAGATCTCTCAGGCAGTAGAATTTCAACCTCCCAAGCCAAATGAGGGCAGGGCTGTTGTGAAAATATTGGGAAGGAGACATTTTCCCCACCCAGAGCTAAAACTAAGATAATTCTCTTGGCCAACAGGAGGATTTATTTTCACTAATCTACTTTTTATAGAGAATGTAGCCCTGTAAGGGTCCCAGCTGTGTTTCAGGATTTCAACTTCCCACATTGCAACGGCCCAAAGCCTGGTTTCCAGTCCCCAATCAAAGCACAAGAATCCAACGGTGTTCTCAGCAAATGCTCTCAGAGCAGACCCTCAGCTTTTGCTTCCCACCAAACTTCCACCTTCCTGTTTGTTTTCAGTCCCTGGAAATTTCACTCACTTTTTTTACCGATATCATGAAAATATGTTAGTTATATTTTATCTAGCATTCTTAGGTCCTTTGAGCAAGGTCATTTACCAGAATACCTGGGCAACCCACTATATAGCCACAGTTGGAAATTTAGGCTGATGTTACTTTTATAATGAGAAAAATATATATATTAAGTACAGATGAACCTATCCCTACACAATGGGAGAAATTTCACCTATTAACTGTTCCAAAAATTTCTCTGACAGGTTGCTTTTTCCATAACTAAAAATTACTCAGCACCGAGAGGCAGCTCCAGGAAAAATCTTGCGCCTCACTGGGACTGAAATTAACTAATTTATCACTACAGCAAAAGGACATTATGTGTAAGCCAGGAACTTCCACAGGTAAGCAGAGAAAGTGGGATGTGGGAATAAGATCCAGGGGTCAGAACACTGTAGGTTTTCATTACATATTTATATTAACAAAATACAAACACTCATTTCCACCAGACAATATTTTGGAAACGGGTACCAGTAGAGTGCCAATATTTTGATGTTCATCATATCCTATTATCTGAAGCATATGAACATTTACACCAAAAGAATCTCTTTTTTTGTTTGTTTTTCTTGAGACAGTCTCACTTGTCACCCAGGCTGGAGTGCAGTGGCACGATCTTGGCTCACTGCAACCTCCGCCTACCAGGTTCAAGCAATTCTCCTGCCTCAGCCTCCTGAGCAGCTGGGATTACAGGCACACACTACCACGCCCGGCTAATTTTTGTATTTTTAGTGGAGTTGGGGTTTCACCATGTTGGCCAGTCTCGAGTGATCCACCTGATCTCAAGTAATCCACCCCCTCTCAGCCGCCCAAAGTGCTAGAATTACAGGTGTGAGCCACCATGCCTGGCAGAGGAATCTCTTTAAATATTCTATGGAGTAATTTTTAAGTATTCAAAGAGCTGAGATACACTTGTGATGGTTAATACCAAATGTCAACTTGATTGGATTGAGGTATACAAAGTATTAGTCCTCAGTGTGTCTGGATGGGTGTTGCCAAAAGAGATTAACATTTGAGTCAGTGGGTGGGGAAGGCAGACCCACCCTTAATCTGGTGGGCACAATCTAATCAGCTTCCAGCACATATAAAGCAAGCAGAAAAATGTGAAAAGGAGAGAGACAGGCCTAGCCTCCCAGCCTACATCTTTCTCCCATGCTGGATGCATCCTGCCCTCAAACATTGAACTCCAGGTTATTCAGTTTTGGGACTCAGACTGGCTCTCCTTGCTCCTCAGCTTACAGAAAGCCTATTGTGGGATCTTATAATTGTCTAAGTTAATACTTAATAAACTCCCATATACTGTGTGTGTGTGTGTGTGTGTGTGTGTGTATAATTAGTTCTGTCCCTCTAAGAGAACCCTGACTAATACAACACTCCTCTCCCCTTTCCTGTGTTGTAACTATTGCCAGCAATGACATTGACACACTTGCTTTAATCTGTAGGTGTCTAATTTGCAGAAACCTTCATTTTATGTTCTAATGTGAGAATTTAATGAGCGGGCCCAGGCAAAGCGCTTAGCACCTAGCTCATCGTAAGACTGTCAGGATGATGGTGGGGAGGACGATGAAAATGGTGATGAAGATAGTGATGATTTTTAAAAGCACCTGTGTAAAATGTGAGGCAGATATGCCAAGTGACTGAAACTAAAATCAATGAAGGACAAATGGAGCATTCTTTGTTTTAAACGTAAAGCTCCAAAGAGGCAGGATTCAACATTGTTTACTTGTATCTGGAACATATGAACCTGTATCAGGTCTAAGTAGGTACCTTAAATATACCTTATATTTTCAAAAAATATTAGTATTGTCACGAGGGTATGACAGTAATTATTGTGATGGTTCCACTCACAAACATTAGGTTTCAAACTTCCATTATGGGGCCAATGAACATGTATGCCCATGAATCCAAGGTCCATGAAGAATTCTCCACACTTCATGTTCTAGGGTTCTGCTTGCTTACTGCT
>NW_012104176.1:596932-600286 GCF_000951045.1 Mandrillus leucophaeus | reverse complement strand
TCCCCTTTCCTGTGTTGTAACTATTGCCAGCAATGACATTGACACACTTGCTTTAATCTGTAGGTGTCTAATTTGCAGAAACCTTCATTTTATGTTCTAATGTGAGAATTTAATGAGCGGGCCCAGGCAAAGCGCTTAGCACCTAGCTCATCGTAAGACTGTCAGGATGATGGTGGGGAGGACGATGAAAATGGTGATGAAGATAGTGATGATTTTTAAAAGCACCTGTGTAAAATGTGAGGCAGATATGCCAAGTGACTGAAACTAAAATCAATGAAGGACAAATGGAGCATTCTTTGTTTTAAACGTAAAGCTCCAAAGAGGCAGGATTCAACATTGTTTACTTGTATCTGGAACATATGAACCTGTATCAGGTCTAAGTAGGTACCTTAAATATACCTTATATTTTCAAAAAATATTAGTATTGTCACGAGGGTATGACAGTAATTATTGTGATGGTTCCACTCACAAACATTAGGTTTCAAACTTCCATTATGGGGCCAATGAACATGTATGCCCATGAATCCAAGGTCCATGAAGAATTCTCCACACTTCATGTTCTAGGGTTCTGCTTGCTTACTGCTCCAGAGAGAAAGAACCATACCCACCTTCAGAGCTAAGGATGATGGTTAATGTTTACTGAGCATGTACTATGTGCCAAGTTTGATGCTCACTGTTTTTCCCCCTTATCTCATCCAATCCTCACAAAAACCTTTTAAGGTAGATTCTTAATATCCCACCCTATTGAGGAAACAGCATGGCAGAGTCGTTAAAAGCACAGATAGAATCGCAGCTGTCATTTGCCTTAAGCCAAGCTACATATTCACTCTATGCCTCAATTTCCTCGTCTACAAATAGGTATGACAATAGAAGCTAACTCAAGGCTGATGAGAAGTGAGTGAGTTGGCACATGTGAAGTGTCTGGAACATAGAAATATTAGTAAATATATAAGTCTTGGCTATTATTTACTTTACAGATGAAGAAACTGGGGTTTAAAGAATACAAATTACTTAGCTTGTAAGAAGCAGTGCTGGGACTCAAACCCAGGCACACTGGCTTCAGACTCTTGACATAAACAGGGAAATGGAAATACAGCACCCTCTCCACGGCTGCTCTGAAGCTTCCTCTGCACACGTAAGTGCTCTCACCCAACCCCAGTCAAGGGAAGGGCTGCTGAATAGAACTCTATTTGGTTGAAGTGGCAGCAGAATACAGGAAGGCCTGGCCTTCTGGCCTGGTTGACTCCATCTTACCCCACTCGGTGACCTGCCTCAGCACAGCACGGTTGCAGAATGGCGGACGTGGACCAATGGCTGAGAGGTGGAGAGAGATACTTCTCAAGGCTCTTGGACTCTGCAGCGGCTGCTACAGCTGTCTACCCAGCCACAGGAAAGGACCGCCAAGCCAGAAGGGGGAGCTGTTGTGTCTTCCCCAACCAACATGGGCACTGAGAGCCCAAAGGGCAACAACAGCCGCCATTTAACAAACACTTCCATTGGCCAGGTGGCGCTGGCACATTACAGGAACGTCTTAATCGGACACCCATGACAATCCGATGAGGCAAGGGTTTGTCACCATGTGACAATTCAATATGAGAATTAGTGAGGTCGGGTACATTGAACAAGGACAGATAATTAAACACCAGAGCCAGAGCTCAGCCCAGAGCTGGGTCATAATTTGTCCTAAGACAGTACACACCAGAGATGAGGACTGAAACAAAACCGCAGATGTAGCAACAATGAGCTTCCTTTCCCCAGAGACCTAGTGGACAGAGCCCACCAGCCAAACACCTGGGAGACAGAGGTTCCAAATCTGAGTTGGCTCCTCACTCTGCTCTGTACTCACCGAGCACCTTGAGGCTGACCATAAATAGCAAGCATCATTTACTGAGGATCTACTGTGTGCTCAGCTCTATTCCTGGTGCTAGACTGTATGCCCCACTTGGGCAGGAACAGCATCTGTCTCATTTGCTATTGTATCCCCAGAGCATAGTATGATACCAGGCTCTCATTAGGGGCTGAATGAATACTTGGAGAATTAATGAATGAACAAGTGAAAATATTCGCTCTGATCCTTACAACCGCGGTAAAGTAAAATTTGAATCCTCTGTATGTAGGAAAAGAAATTAAGTTCAGAGCAGCCACATCCCCTGTTCAAGGTCACACAGTTAATGAGAGCTACAGCGGGATTCAAACCCAGCCTGTTTGGCTCCCAAATCCTACTCTTTCCTCTGTATTTCTCTTCCCCAAAAGGACACAATGCCACTCTCCCATCTCCCATGGCTATCATGAAGATGAAATGAGATAAGGTGAATGAATGGGTTTTGTAATCACTGTATTTGGAAAGGTTGGTAACTGATTTTTAACACAAAATCAAAGCCTAAAGTCAAAACAGCACAACTTCAGTAGAATGTTAAGCACTGAGAAGAAATAGGAGTTTTTGGGGCCAAGAAGGTTTTCCCTAGCTTTGAAATCAAATCACACTGCGTACTCGCAGCCACCTTCTCAGGATGTGGGTGAGGAACAGAATCCCCAGATTTAGAATTGCAGAATTGCAGAATTATGCAAAGGCCACCCAGAACAGCATTCCACCCAGTGCGGCACCCTGGACAGATTGCCACCTCATCTCTGATTGAACAGAAATGTGACAGCATAAGACCAGAAAGAGATACCAGAAATGTAGGTCTCAAAACAAAATACCCGCTGGATACAATCACTTCCCCAGAAGATCTCTTTGGCTCATGTTGTTTTTCCATTCCTGGGTGATCTGTCTAACCTGTAACTTCCATGGTTAAATCAAATGATTTAATTAAGCTTCCGCAGTAAATTAGAATTTAGCAACACTTTGTATCTAAGGAATTTTTAAAACTATGATCATATCTCTCTCTCTCTTTCTTATAATAGTCTTATCCTCATTTTCCTAATAAGAACAATCTAGATACAGCACAAAAATGTGCCCACAAAATCAGGAAATCAAGGTTCAAATGCAAAAGTGAAGGCTAGGTAGAATTCTGCCTTCAAACTCTTCATCCCTTTAAAAGGTGACTGAGGCCAGGTGAGGTCGCTCACGCCTGTAATCCCAGCACTCTGGGAGGCTAAGGTGGGCGGATCATGAGGTCAGGAGATCAAGACCATCCTGGCTAACATGGTGAAACTCCATCTCTACTAAAAATAAAACAAATTAGCCGGGCATGGTGGCACACGCCTGTAATCCCAGCTACTCAGGAGGCTGAGGCAGGAGAGTTGCTTGAACCTGGGAGGCAGAGGTTGCAGTGAGCCAATATCGTGCCACTGCACTCAAGCCTGGATGATCGAATGAGACTCCATCTCAAAAAAATAAATAAATAAAAATAA
>NW_012104176.1:584642-596860 GCF_000951045.1 Mandrillus leucophaeus | reverse complement strand
TGCCACAGCACTCCAGCCTGGACGATCGAATGAGACTCCATCTCAAAAAAATAAATAAATAAAAATAATAAATAAATAAATAAATAAATAAATAAAACAAAAGTTCACTGAAAACAGATCAGAAAACAGAAAGCAATTAAAGGAAATAGTCACAAAAGCCTTTTTAAAAACACAAGCAGAGTTTCAGCGTATAGTGGCTAATAAAGTAAAAATCTTTAGTGAGTCTTCAAATCCTGACTCATCAGGATTGGGAACTCACAAGGGACAATCTTGCCAACTTCTTTTTAAAAGCCGATAAACGAAGGCATGGAAAAACCGAAAGATACATATTAAAAACAGTGCAAGAATGCTGTCCCCAGTATAAGGTACTAACATCCTTATTCTCTCTCAGCAGAGGGGGCAACTCAAGGCCTTCTGGGTCCAAAGTTGGCAAACTAAATGAGTGACTTGTCAGGCATTAGGGCCTGGCAAGTGGTGGTCACTGGCCACTCAGTCTTACCTAGATAGAATACAGGCTCAATGTTGCCAGATTTTATGTTTTTCAAGAGAAGCCAAAAGTCCTTTTCTTTGGCAGAGTTGGGATTGAGGAAGGAAGACCTTCTTATTATTAAATATTGTCAAATTCAAGCAACTTTAGACTGCCAGTTTGTGACTGCAGCTTTTTCCCTCCTGAGTAATACCATAGTACTGCACGACAAGCCCAAACAAGACCCTGAAGACCTGGGTTCCAGTTCTGAATCCTTCAATGATCACTTATGCACACTTTCAAAAGGTCACTTACACTTCCCTGGGCTTCAGTTTCCTCATCTGCATAATGGACCTAATGATGCCTGCCTGATTAATTTCATACAATTTTTGCATGAATCAAGTAAAATAAGTTATTCAAAAACAAGGGCTTTATATCCCCAGGGATGAAAAATAAAATAAAAATAAAATAGTCAATCAAAATAAAATAGAAATTAAAAGTTTGTTGAACTGAAAAGCACTTTGAAAATGGTCAACCATGTATTAAATGCAAAATGTCACACAAACTGCTAGTCCTCAAAATCTTTCTAAGTTGTATGAAAAGGTGGTATTTTTCTTAAGAAAAGAAAAAGTATTTCCCCCCAAAAAAAGTTTTTCCAACAAAAGTAATTGACAGTATCTGTTTAGTAACTTGAGAGAGAGAGAGAGGAGCGAGCGCTTTTATGCAAATTTGATTTCCCTATAATAATCTAGAGCTATTCTGCTAGAAGGAATTATCTCCGCAGGCTGGCAGCTGTGGTAGGCAGTGAATTAAAAATGGCTCTGTATATGGGAAAATCTGTTCTATAATCAGTGCTATTCTTGGAGAGGACATCAATCTAGCGCAACTCCCATGGTGCTCCACGCCTGTGAATGACATACAAGCATGAGGTAGAAACTCCCATTACATCACGGCTGGGGATTCTGTCCTGCCTGAGACATTGAACTGCTATCCCAAGGTGAGAATGGTCCCTATGGTAGCCTCCAACCAGTCAGTATGGCCGATCCCCTTAAGTTAGGAAAGAAGACATTAGAGGACAAAAAAAAATCTTCCAACAATGATTTATTCAACTCAACTCGAACTGCCCAGTCTTAGGGTTATTATAAGGCTTCCACATGTTTTCTTCGCTCTTCCCTTTCTTTTTTCTTCCTTATTCCATTTCTGTCTTCCTCCTTTCCTTTCTTCTTTCCCTCCTTCCTTCCCTCCTTCTTTCCTTCTTCCTCCCCACTCTCACTTCTCTCTTTCCCTTTCTTCATTTCTTCCTTTTCCTCCCTGCTATCCTGATACAGAATCTAAGGTTCAATTCCTAAGTCACAAGACGCCAGGCAAAGAAATGCTACACAAGGGTTCTTTGTCCATGGGAAAGGCACATGCTACAGAAAAGTATTTTAAGAAGCCAGCAATGACTGCCGTGCTGCACGTAAAATGTCATCACGTTCTTAATGAGGCAATTGTTTGGTCAGTAAAAATACTCTCGCCCTGAATGGTTAGTATGTTGAAGTTAACTTGGACACTGCATGTGGCAGCCACAGCCACCTCCCCAGAAGAGGTTAGTCTGCATGTAAATAAAGCCATCACCTACCCCCAAGTGAATCCTATCTCCTTCATTGCACATGGAATTTTCCTGGGAACCTGTGTCCCTGTGCTTCCAGTGAGGTGTCCTTCTTCTTTCCTTAAGTCAAATGCACCATTATGGTGTCTGTTTGGAGTACTGGATATCAAATTAAACTGTGTGAGTGTGTCTGCATATCTCTGTCTGTGTAAAGGGATTTGGACTTATGCTGATTTAAGTCACTCAGCGTCTTTTAAAATAACTAAACGTCGATGCTAGAAATGCCAAGAAATTGCATTTTCGGAATTGGAACTAAGTCATCTCTACCTTACAAACATTGTTAAGAAATGGCCTTTGTCCAATGTGCCATGTCCTAGAGACCCACAGAGCTGGGCATACACACGCCCACAGTGGAAGGCCAAGGTCTCCAAAATGTTGAGTCTTCTACTTAGGTTAGAGCTAGCTCTATCCAGCTCCAGCAGTGTGGGCATATCTGCATGAAAAGGCAGAGAATAACTTCATGAGATTGACAAGCAGTGAATCTGTTTGAGACCACATTGAGTCTGGACATCCAGCACCAAGATGGCTTGAAATAGCTCTCTGAGAGGCCAGAAATGCTGTCTTTCAAACATGTTCCCTGGAGAAAGGGAATTGTTCCTGCCACCAGGGCCCCTCAGGGACCAGTATCCTCTCGCTGCTCATTCTCAGGCAGGAATCTTTCTCTGTGCTCTTCTTGGGTTCTGTTCTTTTGAGCCTTTTCTTTTTCAGTTATGGTGAGCATAGATACATACCAGGCACCACCAGACATGCACGTATTTCTTGAACCACCTCCACTCTCTCTTTGAAGTTCTGGAGGCCTCCAAAGTCTTCACGAAAGGCACAAAAGCTGCCTACATTATCACTTTGGTAGGAAAGCAAAACAGGGTGGCACTGCAGGGTTAATTTAAAAGACAGCTGCATCCATTTTGCTCATTACTCTTCATGTATAAACTGCAAATTGCATTTGAAAATATTTTCTTTAAAATAAAATTGTCATTTCTGAGCCTCCTGCAGGCACCCAGTGTCTGGGTAAAACAAGTAGCACTAACATGAAATGAGGGCGACATCCCTGCCTCCTTTACAGAGGTAGCAGGCCACACCCTGCTGACCCCACTACACAATGAATAATGCAATGAGTGGGAGAATGTTCTGGTAACATCAATCATTCTCCAACATTGGGAAGCTGGGGCAGAATTTGTCGCACAAGCATCTGCATTCTCCCAGATCCAGTCCAGTGACATCAATTTTAAGAGGAGGCAACTAAACGTGTGACTGCCTCATTTCACCCTCCCATTGACCTTGCTCTCTTTAGCTCGGACCTAAGTTGGTTTTCCCCAGGAATCCATGAGACGAGAACTAATCCCTTTTGGAAATGAGAATTAAACAGAAGGCATCCGCTGTCTGAATGTTGGACCTACGGGGTCTGAGCCTCAGTCTCTTCTTCTATAAAATAGGGATAATTGTAGTACTTCTTTTATTGGGTTGTTATGAAAAATAAATCCATTAATTCATGTAAAGTATCTGAAATGCTGCCTGGCACATAGTTAGCACACAGTAAATGCAGATACAGATATATAAATATAGACCCATTCCAAACTTATTTCCTGATCCTGCAAAATGGGAGACAGCTACTTAAAAGCTTCTACTTAAAAGGTTTGATTGGAGTAAGCAGCTCTGGATTCAACACTTGAACCCACAAATCAAATTTAACGTCACCAAAGAGGGACAAACTGATTTTGTACTTCCTAGTGTGATGCAATCAGACATATACACCACCACCCACGAAGTGTTTCTGCAAAAATCTTGGACCTGAACTTGAGTAAGCTTCTGGATCCAACAGCTTACGAGAGGAAGATAAAAGGGACCAAAGAACATTATGGATACAGCAGCAAAATCCAGGCCATGGCAAGTTCAACAAGACAAACTACTCTGCTGCTTCAACACATAGATTTCAAACAAAGAAGAAAAAAAAAAAAAGACCAGGGGATATCTTAGAATAAAAGAAAACACAAAAGGCATATCCATCAAATGCCACATGTAGATTTTCATTTTGATACTGCTTTGAAAAAAAAAACTATAAAATAGCAACAGTTCAAATTGGGTCAGTTCAAACACTAATTGGATATTGTCATAGCAAAAAATTGTTCTTAAATTTTTTTGCTGCTCCTCCCATTGAAGGGGGAATCTGATTCCCCTCCATTGGATCTGAGGTGACCTTAGTGACTTGTTTCTCTACAACCTCTGAGTCTACGCCATGAGAACCTTGCAGCTTCTACACAAGTGTCTTGGAACTCTTGCTCCTAGAATATTTCTTCTTGGGACCCAGCAGCCATGTTGGAGGAAGCCCAAAAGCATGGAAAGGCCATCTGTGGGAACTAAAGAGCTGACACCTCCACCTGAGTCCCCAGCTGACAGTCATCCCAGTAAGCCACTCTGGAGATCCAGACCACTGGTATCTTTAGATGACGCCAGCCCCAGCTAAAATCTGATTATAGTCACATTACAGACCCCAGATGAAAACCGCCCTGCCGAGCCCAGCCAGCCCACGGAACCGTGAAACATAACAATAAACTACTGTTTTAAGCCATTAAGTTTGGAGGCAATTTGTTATGCAGCAAAAGGTAATCAGAAAACTTTCCCTTAAAGATGTGTTCTTAAAGATTTATAGAAGAAATGATATGATAGTTGGGATATTCAAATTAATCCAGTTGAGGAGGAGGGTAGAGTTAAAACAAGCTTGCGCATGTGCTGCTAAGGCTAACTAACACTGGGAAGTTGGATCATAGAAAGTCATTATATTCTTCTCTACAGTCTTGAATATTTTTTAAATGTTTTATAATAAAAAGTTGGCTTTTTTAAGATCTCTGGATTTGTCAAGACAAAGTTTGAAGACTACAGAGAAAATAATACTAGCTGTTAGGCCAGTCTACGTGGTAGGCATCGCAGATGTTATTTCAATGTGCAGCGTTAATCACTCATTATTACCTGTCCAACCTCAGCATGTCCATCTTTAAGAAGACAGTAAATGGAGTTGAAAGAACCTGCAGTCAAGAGTAAAATTCAAATCCCAGCTCTGCCTTCTTCTAGTTGGGGCTCCTTTGGCACATTCTTCAACATCTCTGGGTTTCACTGCTTTATGTGCAAATAAATTTTTTCCTGATGAAGTTGCCCAATTCCTAAATACTTAAAGGGCCACTGTACACCAGAAAGTGCTACAAAATTACAGATATTAGTGTTGCAAGCTGCAATGAAAAAGAAATTATTTACTCTTAAGGCCCTGATAATATTATATCACTATAGATCATCTACCTACCAGTGTAAATGATGTTAAATTTCTGTTCTTTTCTCACATTACATTCAGGAGCTGGACAGATGCTTCTTCACCAGGGAGGATGTGCTGGGGTGGCCTCACTAAACTATAAGCCAAGTAGCGTGTGCACGGCTCATTTTTGGGGTGTGGGGCATCTTGAGAAGATATGTGCTCACCACCCAGGTCATGAAAAATGGGGTTTTACATGACTGCATGTGACTGTTAATCCCAAGAGAGTGTATGTTTGGACCAGAACACCATGTGTGCTCCAACGGGAGGTCAACCAACCTGCCCTTTGCTGTGGTCAACTCCACAAAGGGGACAGCAGAATGTGCATCTATTGTGGGATAACTGATAATTCTCCCAAACAGCAACCAAAGAGGTTAGCAAGCCATTAACTTCACTAATAAATTAATCCACTCAAATGTGTACTGCTATATCAAGAACTATAATTCTATGTACAGCTCTATGTAGTGAGTTTGGAAAAAGCCAAGTATCTGTAACTGAAGCAGATTCCTCCATTAACTTGTCTTTACATTTCAATGGTCTGTTACTATTGAAAAATTTGTGAAAAAAATTAATAAAATAATCTAATTTAAGAAGTCAGCTTACATTCACACATTTGCCAATGGCTCATAGTTTTGTAATAAAATATAACAACATACAAGGTAACATCAAATAACAATAGAACAAATATATATATACACACACACATACACATATGTGTATAGATACATATACACATGTATGTATAGATACACATACACATATTTTCCTACATATACATATATATATATATACACAAATGGAAAAATAGAATACAAAAAGTTTTGTATGTGTTCATCTTTTCTATGGCATTAATTGAAATGCCTTAGGCTAGCATTTCCCAAAGAGTGCCCGCAGACTCCTGCCCCCACCGACTAATTTTAATAATTTATATTTATTAATGGTCATGATGGTTAATACTGAGCGTCAACTTGATTGGATTGAAGGATGCAAAGTATTGTTCCTGGATGTGTCTGTTATGGTGTTGCCAAAGGAGATTAACATTTGAATCAGTGGCCAGGGAGAGGCAGATCCACCCTCCATCTGGGTGGGCACCATCTAAATCAGTTGCCAGCACAGCTAGTATAAAGCAGGCAGAAGAACATGGAAGAACTAGACTTGCTGAGTCTTCCGGCCTCCATCTTTCTCCTGTGCTGGATGCTTCCTGCCCTCGAACATCAGACTCCAAGTTCTTCAGCTTTTGGACTTTTGGACTTACACCAGTGGTTCGCCAGGGGCTCTCAGGCCTTTGGCCACAGACTGACGGCTGCACTGTCGGCTTTCCTACTTTTGAGGTTTCGGGACTCTGATCCACCACTGGCTTCCTTGCTCCTCACCTTGCAGACTGCCTATTATGGGACTTCATCTTGTAATTGTGTGAGTCACTCCTCCTTAATAAACTCCCTCTCATATATACATCTATCCTGAAGTCATGAATATGTTTGGGAAATATTAGGTTAAACTACCTTAATGAGGTTTTTGCATTTGGTGGCAGCTGTTTTTAATGACAGGTCTTCTCAGAAACGTTAATGTGCACATTGTGAATCTCTAAGAGGCCTACCCAGAAATGATTTACTCAAGAGCTCTTCCTCCAGACGCTTCTTCCTCAGGACACCCCAGGAGGAAGAAGAGAAGCCGACTGTCCTGGGTGACTAACATTTGGATAGCAGCTTCCCATCTACTCAGTGCTTTACAATTAACTCATAAGCTCTGCAACACTGCTGTGAGTTCAGTTGAGCAGGTATCACTAACATTATTTTTCAATAGGTCTTATAATTTTACAGAGGTTTTAGGGTCACAGCAAAATAGAGTGGCAAGTACAGAGAGATCTCATATACCCTCTGCCCTCACACAGGTGCAGCCTGCTCCACTGTCAACATCCCAGGCCAATGTGGTGCATTTGTTACAATCAGTGAACCTACATTGACACATCATCACCCAAAATCCATAGTTCACATTAGGGTTCACGGTTGCTATTACACATTCTTTGGGTTTTGACAAATGCTTAAGGACATGCAACCACCACTGTAGTATCATACGGAATCGTTTCTCTGCTTTAAAAATCCTGTGTTCCATCTCTTCATGTCTCCCTCCCCAGTAACTCCTAGCAACCTCTGATCTTTTTAGTGTCTCCATCATGTTGCCTTTTCCAGAATGTCATATAGTTGGAATCACAGAGCACGCACGCAGCCTTTTTACAGGGGCTTCTTTTGCTTAGTTACATGCATTTAAGTTTCCTCCATGTCTTTTCATGCTTGATAGCTCATTTGTTTTTAGCACTGAATAATATTCCACTGCCTGGATATATCACAGTTTATCCATTTACCTACTAAGGACATCTTGGTTGCTTCCAAGTTTTGACAATAGTGAATAAAGCTGCTATAAATATCCATATGCACATTTCTGTGTGGACATAAGTTTTCATCTCCATTTGGGTAAACATCAAGGAGCGTGATTGCTGGATCATATGTTAAGAGTATGTTTAATTTGGTAGGACACTGCCAAACCGTCTTCCAAAGTGGCTGTACCATTTTGCATTCCCACCAGCAATGAATGAAAGTTCCTGTTGCTCTACATCCTTGCCAGCATTTGGTATTGTCATTTAATCTGATTTTTAAAATGAAGAAACAGTCCAGCCTTCAAGCAAAATGACTGGAACCAAGGTTTTCTAACTGCAATCAGTATGCTCCTTCCATTTCCCCAGGGCAGAGATCAGCAAACTCCCACCCAGAGGTCAAATCTCACCGGCCGCCCATTGTTCCACAGCCAGTTAACCACACTGTTCATATTTTTTAATGGTTGGGGAAGAAAAAGAAGAAGAAGAAATTTAATAATGTGAAAATTACATGGAATTCAAATTCCACTGTTGGTAAATAAAGTTTTTTTTGTTTGTTTTGGTTTGTTTTGTTTGAGACGGAGTCTTGCTCTTGTTGCCCAGGCTGGAGTGCAATGGCACAATCTCCACTCACTGCAACCTCCACCTCCCGGGTTCAAGCAATTCTCCTGCCTCAGCCTCCCGAGTAGCTGGGATTACAGGCGCCCGCCATCATGCCCGGCTAATTTTTTGTATTTTTAGTAGAGACGGGGTTTCACTATGTTGCCCAGGCTGGTCTCGAACCCCTGACCTCGTGATCCACCCACCTCGGCCACCCAAAGTGCTGGGATTACAAAGCGTGAGCCACCGCGCCCAGCTGGTAAAGTTTTATGGGTACACAGCCACACCCACTGTTTACGCATTGTCTATGGCTGCTTTTTTGCTGTGCCAGTTGGGTTGAGTGGTTGCCACTAGAACAGTATAGCCTGTAAAGCCTAAAATATTTACTATCTGGCACTTTTCAGAAATAGGTTGCCAACCCTGCACAGAAGAATCAGACCCGATTAGAAGTATCCTCTCAATGAAGAAAATCCTAGGCTTCATAATGGTTTTTCAACAAACAGGTGAGAAAATATATTCAAAGGCAGTTTCCTTGTGTGGCCCTCCTCCCCATAGAATTCTCTTTCTTACTTTCCCAGACATCGTAGCACCGTATAGGCAGTGATGCTACACGTAGAAAGTATTGAATTTTGACTCCGCCAACAGTAAAGAGCACTGTCGCTAAGATTTAGACTGTTTTCCCCTTCAAGGGAGCTGAGCAGCCTCCTGCCTGGCTTCATTTTTTTTGCCTTAAGGTTTGTTTATACTCAGCAGGAGGAAAGGTAAGGAGATAAAAGCAATGCAGAATGAATAAAGGAAGACAAGACTACAGCAAAACACGGAGAAGGCAAGATTAGAGGAGCAAGCCCCAGGGAAGAAAGTTTACACGTTAGCAACTGAGTGGATGGAAAGGGAGATTACACCACGAACACAGTGGCCAGAAGGAACAATCCCAGAGACAAAATTGCCACAGGCAAAGGTTATTTCAATGCACAAATCTCCCAAAGTGTGGATCAAGTCGCCGAAATAATTAATTTAATTCTGGCTATTAGCTTCTTTAGCCGGCTGGGATCCCCACTGGTATTTTAACCCAGATCCTTGTGGGGGGTAGGGATCAGTTAGGACAGGGGCCATGGGAAACAGGAAGACCGTTTGAGTCTGCAATTCCTTCTTTCCACTGCTGACTTCCCAGCTGGAGAGGAGAGGAGGAAGATCTCTTGCCCAACGTCAGCCTGAGAAGACCCCTGATATTTTATGCTCTTGAAAGGCAGAAAAGATGACCTTTTCTCAGCATCCCCCAAAGTAACTTATGAATGCTAATGAGAGGCCAATCACTGAATGCTTGCTATATGCCAGGCCCCAGATTAGATCCTTTCCATATGTTAAATGTCTTTAATCCTTATAACAACCCCTTGAGTCAAGAAATACTACTGGGATTTTGAAAACGAGATTTTGAGAAGTCAAATGACAAGGCTGGTAAAAAGCAGAGGTGAGATTCGAGCCCAGGGTGGTCGTTGTCCAAAGCCCATACTTTAAAACCACCATGAGACACTGTCTCCCAGTGAACATTTGTTAATTATCATAAAGCACTAAATTAATCAAACACAAGCTACAGGATCCAAACTGGGTTCCTTCCAGCCATCACATGTACTTATTTGTGCTAAATTGTGATGATATTATTTATAAACACAGCTTTGAAACATTGCAGATTACAAAGTGATTTCGTGTACATTTATTTCATTTAATTTTGCCCAAAAGCCTGGGTACATTTGGTTTTTGGGTAGAATTAAATGAGAATGAAATGAAAAGGAATAGTAGGTGCCTAACCAATATCTTTTATTCTCTTCTTTTTTCTCCTTCCAGATTCAGTAGCAGTAGAAAACTACGTGTCCAGCCATCTGATAGATAACGGCAAAGGATGAACTATAATTAGGGTCATTGTACCTCTAGGTTCACCTGGGATAAGCCTGGTTTATGCCCCTTTGACTCTCAAGAGCCCCATTTAGATGATAAATTATATGGTCACCCTAGTTCAGCGGTCCTCAGTCTCGACTATCCAATAGGATCGCCTGCGGTCATTTAAAAATACTGAATCCTGACCCCAACCATAGACATTCTGATTTAATTTGTTTGCAGTGAGGCCCAAGTATAGGTACTTTTTTAAAGCCCCCTTGTGTGTCAAATATACAGCTGTTGCTGAGAAGCACTGTGTAGCAACTCTAAGCCAAAGTTGTTAGATACAACTTCTGGAAAATTTGTTTTAAAATTGCTTGAAGGGAGATGATTCAGGAGGAGGGGGTGGCCTTGCACCCTTCCTCCTTCTTGCTGGAATGCTGACATGATGGCTGGAGCACAAGCAGCCATATTGGTCTATGAGGCTGGCCTTGAAGATGAAAACCATGGCTGGACATGGTGGCTCATGCCTGTAATGCCAACACTTTGGGAGGCCGAGGCAGGTGGACCACTTGAGGCCAGGAGCGCAAGACCAGCCTGGTCAACATGGTGAAACCCCGCCTCTACTAAAAACAGAAAAATTAGCCGGGTGCAGTGGCGGGTGCCTGTAATCCCAGCTACTTGGGAAGCTGAGGCATGAGAATCACTTGAACTCAGGAGGCAGAGTTTGCAGTGAGCCAGGATCGCACCACTGCACTCCAGCCTAGGTGACAGAGTGAGACTGTGTCAAAAAAAAAAAAAAAAGAAAGAAAGAAAGAAAAGAAAACCACACACGAAGGGGCAAAACAAAGAGGAGCTGGGGTCATCAATAGTTGTGGAGCTAGGGACTATCTCCAGACTTTATTTATAAGAAAGAAAAATAAATCATTCTATTTTCAAACCACCATATCAAATGTCTATTACCAATAGCCAAACAGCAACTCTTAAGTAACATAGTAGGCAACGCTGTGTTACAAATGAGAGAACTTATATACCAGTTTATAAGTAGCAGAGGCCAAAGGTTTTGATCCTAGTCTTCTGACCTTTTTTCTAGAGGGGATGGGGCAGAGTATATTTTCAGGACAAAGAAAAGGGTTCCCACTTACAAAAGCAGTCCTTTCCAGCCAACTCTACTGACCTTCTGAGCAGTTATTTCTGAATCCCATTTGTATGTGTTGCCAGAACACTGAGAAACAAGAGGGTTTGATAAGTAATGGCAATTACAAATACATATAAAGTTTGTTTTGCTTTAAGAACAGAAAGTTCTTAAATACATATTCAAAGATGTTCATTGTAATTTTGCTGTATACTCAAATATACTGTATAACTTACAAATTTACGTAAAATTTTTAAAATCAAATTATTTATTCACATAGTTTTTGGAGAATGTGGTATGGGGATAATGCTCATATTAAGGGTGAGGAGTGAGACTGCAGGGATCTGAGAAAGATACAAGTTCCTACCGATGAGGAGATTAAAATGTACAGTGAGACATAAAACATGTACATGAATAGCTACAATGGATGTTTTCTACTGCCAGCAAGGGGTCGTGATTAATTTTTTTTAAAATTACCTTGGGCGGCCGTCGCTTTCTAACGCCAGCGCCGCCTCTCGCTCGCCGAGCTCCAGCCAAAGGAGAAGAGGGGTAAGTAAGGAGGTCTCTGTACCATGGCTCGTACAAAGCAGACTGCCCGCAAATCGACCCGTGGTAAAGCACCCAGGAAGCAATTGGCTACAAAAGCCGCTCGCAAGAGTGCGCCCTCTACTGGAGGGGTGAAGAAACCTCATCGTTACAGGCCTGGTACTGTGGCACTCCGTGAAATTAGACGTTATCAGAAGTCCACTGAACTTCTGATTCGCAAACTTCCCTTCCAGCGTCTGGTGCGAGAAATTGCTCAGGACTTTAAAACAGATCTGCGCT
>NW_012104176.1:572847-583397 GCF_000951045.1 Mandrillus leucophaeus | reverse complement strand
CATAGGCAGTGGGAATGGGAGAGAAGGGCTGAGGGCCAGAGACAAAGACCTGACTGCACTTGGCAAGATGTGTGAGACTAGGCGAAGGGATCAGGTGACTCAAGACTCTGGCTCTGGGAATGAGAGGCTTTAATTAGAAGTCCTGGGCCCAGGAATGCAAATATCTAACAATTGATAGGAAGCATGGAACTGGCCCATGGGAGAGGCATCAGGATTGAAGTTTCAGATTTGGGAGTCATGTGTCTGGAAGTGGTAGATGAAGCCATTACAAATAGGGAAACATAGCTGGGCACAGTGGCTCACGCCTGTAATCCCAGCACTCTGGGAGGCTGAGGCAGATGGATCACCTGAGGTGAGGAATTTGAGACCAGCCTGGCCAACATGGCCAAACCCTGTCTCTACTAAAAACACAAAAATTAGCCGGATGTGGTGGTGTGCAGTTGTAATCCCAGCTACTCGGGAGGCTGAGGCAAGAGACTCGCTTAAACCAGGAGGCGGAGGTTGCAGTGAGCCAAGACCACATCATTGCATTCCAGCCTGGGCAACACAGCGAGACTCCGTCTCAAAAAAAAAAAAAAGAATAAAATAAGGAAAGAGTGGAAAAAGGAGAAATTTGGGAATAGGAACTCAAGTAACAGTGACAATTGGCAGGAAAGCAAGGAGGGGTGGAAGAGAGCTAGGGAGGAAGTGGAAGAAGAAAGGAAGATCAGAGAAGCAGGGAGGAAATGGAATGTAAAGTTACAGATGAAAAGGAAGAAAACAGTTTAAAGAAGGAGTTCTATTAACAGTATTAAAGCAGTAAAATCACCTTATCCGGTTTGTTTTTCTTAAACTTGACTTTTCTTTTGTAGGGGTAACTCAGTTCTGTTGAGGAACGACTCCCAGCACATGCCAAGAATCCCTTCCCTTCCCTGGGAAGAAATGGCCACAGCCACCAGATAGGTTCTGTGACCTCACTGATGGAGCAGAAAAAGAGTCATCAGTGATTTAAGAGCCCTGAAATCTGGTCCAAGTTCTGCCTAGCAAGTAAATTTCATAACCTCTCTGAGTGTATGTAAATTCCCCTATAAAACAATGGGTCAAGATTAATTGCACAAAGATACGTATTCAAGGATGTTTGCTTTATTATAGCAAAAGTCTAGAAACAACCCGAATGACCAGCAACAAGGAATTGTGGTTAAATAAACTGATATGTTCATCTAGCAGGTCACTTTGCAGCCATTAAAAGTTACAATGTAGAAATAATTTGTCGACACATAAAGATGTATACATTATACTGAGTTCAGAAGCAAATTATAAAACATAATCTTTTGTATAACATATATGCATAGAAAAATTATAGATGATATAAATTTCTAAAAGGAAATGATGAATGGTTTCATATTTCATTTTGCTCATCTGTACCTTCTAATTTTTTTCGAATAAAAATTACAGGTAAAAGTTCAAAAACATACTTTTTAAAGTGAAATGGCTTCTATATGGCTATGATACTAACCCTCCACCATCAGACTATTTATTTTGTTTTTTTCTGTAAGAATATTTATTATATATACATAAAAATAATAGGAATATTATTCATGATATGTAATTTTAATTAATAAAAAATTGTGTGGGTATTTGTGAACTTGGAGCTGCCTTAAAACCCCTTAAATCTACAGTGAGAAAACCTGAACTCAGCAAGTACAGCCACCACGGGAAGCTTCCTTAACTCCAGAGTTCCAGCTTCTTTGTTTTGTAAAATTCAATGATATTCCCCACCCCAGAGAACTTGGCATCTGAGGCTAAGTGAACTGAAATAAAGTGTATTCCACTTCTTCTAAGCAGCAGAGGGCCATCCACATCTAAAGCTGTTATTACATTCGCTACATCAAGGGTTAACTAGTGTTCTAATTAAATACCATGGAATCTTCCAGCTCTCTGGCATTTATCTATTGGTAGAACAAATGTACACTGAAGTCCTACATGAGCCAGCCAAGCACTGTGGCAGGTCCTGGAGATGCAATGAGAAGCAACACAGACATTCTCTTTGCCTTTATGTTCCATTATCAAGTCATTTCCTAAACACCGAGACACAGGTGTTAGACTCTAACAGACCTAATTCTAATTAGAGCTTTTAAAGGTGTTAGAACCCAGGCCAGGTATGCACCTAGCTATGCTGCCATTTATTTATGTGCCAAATAGTTTGATCATACCCATTTCATAGATCGATTCTAAAGATTTAAGTGCTTATACAAAAATGCCTGGAACATAGCAGGACCTCTACAAACATAGCTATTACCATTTTCATTATGAATCCCATTGTATGCTGATTTAATCACCAACATACCCTCTGCACATTTCTCTTCAAGTCACTCGACAGCAAATTTAATTTCACCAGGCACACCTCAATTTCAGTCAATTCCTCATCTCTCACTATTTAGGAAATATTTTTGCTAATCATCTGCCAGAATTCTTGTTATTTTCAGAGCAACTTGTGTAGCTGCTATTCCATTTTCACTCTTTGACACTCTTAGTGGATTCTTTGTTGGTTTCTTTTCTTCTTTGGGACAATAGTAAGGTGTCTAGGTTTCAAATACTTAGCTTCTATTCAAAAAGGAAAAACAACAACAACAAAAAAATACTTTTGGACAATGATTTTTTCCTTAGTGGTTAAAAACAGAGGGAAAAGAAGCAGAAGAGGAGGCTGGCACAAAGAGAGATGCTATGACACTTACCATCTTCCAGAATTTTGGTCGTCTCTACTGAGAACATTTCCAGCAGAGGAACACCAAAGAAAAAGGCACACAGGTCAGGACGCCATCTGTTGCTCAGTTGGAACAGACCATTCTGCTCAGAAACCACACAAGTGTGATATTGCCCTTCACTTCCCACTCCCTGACCAACACAATTCTTAACAAACCTTCAAGTGTGTGTGTGTGTGTGTGTGTGTGTGTGTGTGTGTGTGTCTTATGCAACAACACAAACCCAGGAAACATCACACCCTAAACGAATAATCCCCTTCCCTTTAGCAGCATCCTAGATCACGAAGTATGCAATAAAATCCAAAGAACCCCATAATCCCGAAAAACACAGAGATGTAAAGGCTGCCCTCGCCCAATTTCAGCCTTGGAGAATTTACCTTAATGACACAGCCGAACTATGTAACTATGACCACACTTCCTTATGGCTGCAGTGCCACCTAGCGGCCAGGTGAGCTAGGGGAGCACTCATTCTCAGTCTGAAAAAGCAACTTTTATCTGCTGACTCTTCAATTCTTTCCAGAGAGAAACAGAAGTGGCTGGTGCACATGACGGCCAGAATTAGGAATCATCAGGGTTCTATCACATTCAAACTATTTCCTGATTATAATCACATCCAAATCACCCAGAAGAGACAAAAGAGGATAGAAAAATTCCTGCCAACTTTAGGTTTTCATGTCCAAATGCATCCTCATACAAACTCACAAACTAGCACAAATATTGAGTCTAAATCCAGGCAACCTTCTGTCTTTTAAAGTCTTCAAGGCATGCAATTATATAGATTAGATTATTTTCAAACAAAAAGGAAAGTGAAAAATGGGCTCTAAAGAGCCTGTAATGAGATTCCTCTTTTCTCTTTTCCATAAACAGATCTGTCAGTTGCTGACATTTCTGATGCCATCAGACACTTATAACTGGACTGCAACTGTATCCTGCATAGAACAATCAAAAACACGTAAGCACCTTGTACAGATGACAGCTTAAATAATGTAATTTGTTTGAGACTTAACGTGGGTATACACAGCCTAATTCAGTTCATTTTAAACCCAAATTATTCTGGTTAATAGCCTGGTAAATCTCAAAACAGAAAGTGTGCACCGCTGCTAAGTATTCCATATTAAAAATAGTTTGTGATGGGATGTGCTTTTTTTAATTAAAAGTTTAATGTACATTAACATTTTTAGATGAAAAACTGACAATCCGAGAACAGTTCTAAATTCTCCTTTGATTATTTTTCCAGCGCACTGAAGGCATGATATAGCTACATAAATAGGCTAACACTCTGGTTCTTTGAAAGATTAGTGTCTGTCCAATCGTATGTCCCTTTTTATAACTCTCTAGTGGGTTTTTAATGCAGAATGGATCATGTCCACCCTCCTGGCTGGGATTCCAAGTCACAAAAGTCTTTCTTAATTTCTGATCCATACCTCCTGGTTGACTTACTCACTGTCCCCTGCTGAGATCCACCCTAGACTAAATTTTAAGCAGGCCAAGTTGATGCTTCCCAGCCCACACTTTCCACACAAGCCAGTCCTCCCCTACCACTTGGCATATTCTCGAACTGATTCTTGCTGTTGAACCAGGGTAGGGTTCCCAGATGTCTTGGTCTGCTTGGGTTGCTATAACAAAAAGTCTTAGACTGGGTAACTCATAAACAACAGAAATGTATTGCTCACAGTTCTAGAGCCTGGGAAGTCCAAGATCAAAGCACCAGCAGATATGGTGTCTGGTGAGGGTCTGTTCCTCATAGATGGTTCCTTCTACATGTCCTCATATGGCAGAAAATGTTAAAAGGGTTCCCTCAAGCCTCTTTCATAAGGTCACTAATTCCATTCTTGAGGGCAGAGCCCTCATGATCTAATCACCTCCCAAAGGCCCCATCTTCTAACACTATTGCATTGGGAATTCAGGTTTCAACATATACATTTTGGAGGGACATGCACATTCAGATCATAACACTAGATTTAGAAAAAACAAAAAAATAAGATGAGACCTCCAGTTGCATTTGAATTTCAGATAAACAGAAAATAATTTTTTAACATGAGTATGTCACAAATATTGCATGGGATATACTTAAATCAAAACATTATTTATTGTTTATCTTCAAGTTTAATGAACAGTTTACTTTTTTTTTTTTTTTTTTTTTGAGATGGAGTCTCACTCTGTCGCCCAGGCTGGAGTGCAGTGGCGCGATCTTGGCTCACTGCAAGCTCCACCTCCCAGATTCACTCCATTGTCCGCCTCAGTCTCCCGAGTAGCTGGGACCCACAGGCACCTGCCACCACGCCTGGCTAATTTTTTTGCATTTTTAGTAGAGACGGGGTTTCGCCGTGTTAGCCAGGATGGTCTTGATCTCCTGACCTCATGATCTGCCCGCCTCAGCCTCCCAAAGTGCTGGGATTACAGGCGTGAGCCACCGTGCCGGACCAACAGTTTACATTTGATCCAACAACTCTAGCCCAGAGGAGCCCTGGTCTTCCATGCAACAGCCCCTGCTGCGAGTCCCTCCTCAGCCACTGCCTCCATGATGCATACCTGTCAACATTCTTTTAAGACTTCTAAGTAAGCAGTACTCAGATCTAAGAGACAAATTGTAAGCTATCTTGTGGTGTGCATACAATCATCATTTTGTTTTTATTATGTTTATTTTTTGGTGATTCCTTATTAAGAACATATAATACTGCTTTTCCATGACAGTGATAGAGAGCTCCTTATAAATTAAACTTAAGTTGTTGGTTTTTTTAAAAAAAAAAAAAAAAAAAAAGTAAATCAGTTTAAGGGGAAAATTAAGTAAACAATATTGCAGATGCTACTCAGATTAAACAATATAATAAGTCATTCTAAAAGGACTGAAGTTCAGGAAACAATTACCTAAAGCAGGGGTCAGCAAACTATGGCCCATAGGCCAAATCCGGCCCACCATCTGTTTTTGTAAATAAAGTTTTATTGGGACACAGCCCACCATTCATTTATTGTATCATCCATGGCTGTTTCCATGCCGCAGCAGAGCATACAGCAGAGTCATATAGTTGCAATAGACACCATATGACTCACGAGGCCTACAATATTAACCCTCTGGCCCTTTACAAAAGAAAAGTTTGCTGATCTTTGACCTAAAGCATCACTCATCCTAGATTGTCAAAGGAAAAACTAGAACGTTGAAAGTCCCCATGATGGAGATATTTTTGGACAGAGTGGATATACGGCACAATACAGTCTAAAGCTGACAGGGGCCTCCATTTCCACTTCAGATTCTTTTTATTAACCTCTTTCCCATGCCCGGATCTGCCTAAGCTTTCCATCTTTCATTCTCATGTTTTAAGATTCAGAATAAAATCTGCTTCTTCCAGTAAGCCTTCCCTTATTAACTCAGACCCACCTACACCCTGAGCTACATAGTAGTAGGTGAACATGCCTTTTATTGTGTTCTCTTTAAAAATGAAAAAAAAAAAAGAAACAGCCATCTGGTCGCATAGAGAACTATGGCCATATAAGGCAAACCCTTCTTAATAACCCAACAACACAGTAATTTAGTACAGAATTTGTTAAAGTTAGCATAAATAGGTAACACAGTAACTTCCATAATCATGCACAAATTACTTCAGAAACAATGGGTAGGCTCTGGAAATAAAGCTTTAATCAGTTACAAATGCCTGAGTAAGCATAATTGCACCCCACTAGTTAAGCATCCTGAAGCATGATAGCATCCTAATCTACAGGTCAGCAGTATTGCAGCATCTCATGCTGATTCACTAAGGTGAGAAGACATAGATACCTTGGATTTAAAATAAAATTAAAATACAACCCCTATTATGCTGTTACAGATATTGAACAGTTGTAGAGATTTTCCCAACCTTGGAAACCACCATATATATATATGGTGTTTATAGATATAATACACACACACACACACAATGTCACCTCCTAAATGAGCCTTCCCACACTGGCATAGACAAAAATCATTGCTCCTCCCTCTGGAGGTCTGTAGATACTGGTTGCTCTCACAAGTCCAGTATTCACCAACTTGCCATAATCACGTATGTGGTGACAAATCAGTGACCCTGTTGCCTCCAAATTAAGACCCATGTTTGACTTGCTTTCTCCAGCGCCTAACACATGATAGGGCTTGATATGTCTTTGCTAAAAGATGAGATGAAACCCTCCAAAGTCATTCCCAATTAGATCCCAGGAGAATATGACCATACTGTTCTATTAAACTAGCAGAATAAAACAAAACTAAGTAACTATTTCTCACTAATCAAAGAAGTATTCTATTTGTAATCCAGTTTGGTTGATAAGTTATGACTAGCAAAGCAAGATACATGAGCTGTGTTGGGGGGCTGAGGGGGTGTTCCACGACCTCTAATCTTTCCCTTTTTGTATGCTTGCATATAAAAAGTTTGAGTTGACTTTTTGTCATTGGTTGAGTTTCTATCATCTGCCTAATGCTACTGCTTTTTCTCTTAGGAAATACGTCACTGTCAGTCATTTGCACATTAGTATGAATAAGATAATTCATTACCTATCCCAGCCTGAATTCCAACTGAGGCTGTAAAGGCATTATTTCAAATTAAAGGAAATGACAACACAAGCAACCAGCCAGGGAAAAGTCAAACACTACCCAACGCTGCCTGCAAGTCAGGCCCATCTGGATGGATTGTGACCTTGGCTCAACTCGAGACATACAAAATGGCGGCCATGATGGTGGCGATTGAAATACGAGCGACGATTCCTTTTGGCACCTTTTCTAAATCTGAGTCTCACTTCGTTGATTTTAAAACATGATAATACAGTATTTAAAACTAACTGGTACACGTATAAAAGTAAAGATCTTGAGAAGAAATGGAAAACTTGGGGGAAACTTTTACTGTACCCATAAGAAAGACAAAAATATCCTAAAAAATGTTTGGTAGAGTATGTGATTGTTTTCAGCCTTCACACTTCTAGAGCTGACTTTCTAATTTTGGCATTATTTGGGGAGCCTCAGTGGTTATGCCAATTAGGAAAAGGAAAAAATTGTATGAAAGAGCAATGTTATACAAACTTTTTTTTTTTTTTTTTTGAGACGGAGTCTCGCTCTGTCGCCCAGGCTGGAGGGCAGTGGCGCCATCTCGGCTCACTGCAAGCTCCGCCTCCCGGGTTCCCGCCATTCTCCTGCCTCAGCCTCCCGAGTAGCTGGGACTGCAGGCCCCAGCCACCTCGCCCGGCTAATTTTTTGTATTTCTAGTAGAGACGGGGTTTCACCGTGTTAGCCAGAACGGTCTTCATCTCGTGACCTCGTGATTCACCCGCTTCGGTCTCCCAAAGTGCTGGGATTACAGGCGAGAGCCACCGCGCCCGGCTACTATACACACTTTTTAAGTAAACATCTGGAAATTGGAGAGTGAAGCAAATGCTAAATCCAGAAGGAACTATGTACTTTAGGTTCCAGTATCCATCCCAGTTAGAATGCCACAGTCCCAAGGGAGATGTGCTGTAAAAAGCATAATTTGAGCATCATCTCTCATCATTCAATATAGTTTTTCAACCCTTTCAAAATTACATTGAAAAATCTATATAATGTGTGCTTAGATTAATGAACTGTTTGAATCTGGATCAATAAGCACTCGAGGCTCTGTGCCGTTGACACCTGCTGGGAACATCTAGAAGAATGCTTCGTAGAGGGCAGAGCCAGACGGCACTTTGAAGCTACAGGGGTTCCACTTAATAAACAAGCAATCTAATATAAGACCTCTGCAGATTAATTTCCTGAAAGCAAGCAAATAATCTGGATTCAAAATTTCCCTGATTATGCATATAATTACAGTATCACTTACCAATTAACACATTGATTTAAACCTTCTTGGGATTATGTATTTAAGAGTATAAAAGAGATCATCCTAACATTCAATGCCTCTCTAGTTTGGCAAAGAATCACATGGAATACAACTTCCCACCCATCTGATTTCTCTTATGGAAGAAAAAAATCTGTGATGGTAACAGATTACAGAGGATACCTTAAAATATCACGGACCATAATTATTGTCTCAATAACTGGACCACAACGACACACATTATAACATAATAGCCAAGTCTTGGGGCAACTTCGTCATCCCCTGAAATATTTCTGTAGAACCATATATTTATAAAACTGCTTCTCTAGCTTGGATTATTATTATTTTTTAATTTACTGCAGCACCTAGGGTATAATTTATCCGCCATTAGACAGTTACATAAATAGACAAAGATATACAGTGGAGATTCTTCTCTCCTTTAGACAAGTATAATAATTAATGCTAGTCGTTTCTTATTCCTACATAAAATTTCCCATTAAAAATGTTAATATGCTCCTTCGTAAGTCCAGATAGTGATGACAACAGAAGATACAAGGAAAATAGCTACATAGCATGCATACATATGTAAAAGAAGTTAAAAATAATAAATCAACATGGCAAATACAACGAAGCCTGCTGTCCAACAGTAAAAGCTGTCAGAATGAGGTTTCAGTATTAA
This sequence comes from Mandrillus leucophaeus, assembly GCF_000951045.1. Taxonomy (NCBI): domain Eukaryota; kingdom Metazoa; phylum Chordata; class Mammalia; order Primates; family Cercopithecidae; genus Mandrillus; species Mandrillus leucophaeus. The sequence continues at coordinate 574,167 of NW_012104176.1, read as the reverse complement.
GACCTTGATATCCAACCGCTGGGCTGAATAAAATCATTCATATCGCTTCTGCACTTTCAGGGAGAGAATTCACATCTAGGATCAAATTGTCATGGTGCCGAATTCCTGATTTTTTTTTTGCCTTGTATTACTTTCTGAATAATTATTTGAATCTCCACAGGAAATGAAAGTTGACTAAAGCTAACAACAAAATAGCAAGCTTTTACACACAAAGAAACTACTCTATGGTGTTTTATTTAACAATAAATATTTCAAGAAGGAATGCTTACACATTTGAAAAAATAAAGATGTGACTAATTCCAATTCCGGCACTACTGTTTTCTCAGTAAGATAAGTAACACAAGCAATCATAAATATGATTTAAAATTAGAATGGTGAGGGAACGTTTGCACTCAGTTAAGTTTAGACCCTGTCCTTATTTCTTCTTACAGAAGAAGGTAGAGAGGTAAAGCTCTCTAATACAATACTTTGTAATTCCAGAACATATACTATTGATACTGTGATTCTTTTGAGACATAATAACTAATTATTCAGGAAGTGTCAGAAAATAAATCCAACTCCTCCTCTAACCTTAGTCCCTAATTTAAAGGGGAAGAAAAACAGGGCTTCTTAGGATGAAAAGTCCCAAGTGCCATTTAAAAATAAAAGGAACATTTCAAATAAACTTCAATCTCCTTGACAGCATATGAACAAAAACAGCAGTGAGACACCAGCTTCTTCCCAAAACAAAACCCAGTGAAATTACTGAGAATTTCAACTACTGTAATCCAACTCTGAAACTCTGGGGGTGTCAGCAGCTACTCAATAAAAAGGAAAACTGAAAATAGTGCAAAAATGGTTCCTAATAGCAATAATGTATAGTTTTGTGGTCATTACCGGTCAGATAATAACCGGCAGTAACCTTAAAACCATGCATTATGGCTTAAGTATGGGCTAATGCTCATTGCAGATGTGTAGCTTAGAAATAAGCAATACAATCTTGCCATAAAAGCTCAAACTGTTCCAAGTCTGGCTTGCGTGCATGGATTTTTCCCTCTCTAGTGTTATCACACCAGGAATCTTATAATGATCTGAAAAATATGTACCTTAGGGTAATAGTTCTATACTGAAAAGATAAATACTCAGGCCATTGCAATCTAAAACATACACTGACAGCGGGCTCCAGTAAGGCAGGCGAATGTTTTTACAGCACAGACTCGGGTACATTTTGACCTTTTAGGTCTCAGCTGTCAGGAAAGCTGCAAGAATCTCGGTTAATACATTCTTCACCTCTGTGAAATGACGTATCAATATTCCCATTTTCCTGATCAAAACAGTGAC
>NW_012104176.1:554584-572527 GCF_000951045.1 Mandrillus leucophaeus | reverse complement strand
GTGATCTCAGCTCACTGCAACCTCCACCTCCCGGGCTCAAGCCATCCTCCCACCTCAGCCTCCTGAGTAGGTGGGACTACAGGCGAGTGCTTCCATGCCCAGTTAGGTTATGTATAACATGGGGATTCCACCATGTTCCTCAGGCTGATCTTGAACTCCTGGGCTCCAGTGATCTGCCTGCGGTCTATCCAGTTTGTTTTTTCAGGTGAAGCACTCGGAGTCTGAAGAGCCGGTGGAGACATGCCAACGGTGCTGGATCTGCCTCACAGCTGCAGCACGCCATAGGTGGGTGGGCCAATATCTGTCTAGAACAGGGGCTCTCAATGGGCTGTGATTTTTGTCCCTTGGAGCCATTCTGGAGACATTTTGGGTTGTCATAAGTGGAGGTGTGGCAGGAGGGGTGGTTACTGGCATCTAATGAGTGTAAAAGTCAGGAGATCCACAAGAAAGTCTCCCACGATAAAGAATTATCCAGCGCTGGCCAGGTGCACTGGCTCACACCTGTATTCCCAGTGCTTTGGGAGCCTGAGGTGGAAGGATCACTTGAGGCCAGGAGTTGGAGACCAGCCTGGGCCACATAGCAAGACCCCTTTTCTATAAAAATTTTTTTTTTAAATTAGCCAGGCATGGTGGCAAATGCCTTTAGTACCAGTTGCTCGGGAGGCTGAGGTGTGAAGATCACTGGAGCCCAAGAGTTTGAGGTTGCAGTGAGCCATGATGGCACCACACCACTGCACTCTAGCATGGGTGACAGAGTGAGAGAGACCCTGTGTCCAAAAAAAAAAAAAAAAGAATTCTCCAGCACAAATGACCACAGTACCAAGATTGAGAAGCTCTAGTCTAGATTCCTTGCTGTTTGAACAGGTGTCTTCCTGATATTTGCACACATCCCAGCACCTCTCCTGGTGTCTAGGGTATAGAAAACCCTCCATCAGTGCTGGCAGAGAGGATGGCCAAAGGCAGTCAATGGCAAGAGAGCCAAGATTTCTTCTTTCCCTCTCTCTCCCTTTTCCCCTGCCTATCCCCTCTCCCTTATTTTACTCTCTAATCTTTCTCTTTGCTCAAAATGCTACATTTGGAGAATGGTTCACAGTTTCCAAAGCAGCTCAGCTTATGTGCTCTTCAAGACAATCCTGTGAGGGTTATTATTATATATATAATATTACATAGAGTAATATTATACCTTACTCTACACAGAGCAAAACAAAAGTTCACACAATATAAGGAGTTTGTCAAAGATCACCTAAGTGACTAAGTTATAAAGGTGAAGCTGGATGCATGTCTACCTTCGGAAACAAGTATTCTCTCCAAGTAAAGGACCCTTCAACAGTATTTGGTCTTGTTGCAAAGAGGTGGCTGGTACATCTTCTAAAATGATTCCAAACTATTCATAAGTAGTTGGGTAGTAAGAATAACATAACAGGAAGATATTCAGGCTGACACCCCTCCTGTCTTTCCTGTGGTGATTGGAAGCCCAACATTCCCAGACTGAAAAAAATGAAATTGTATCTTTCTTATCATTAGGCATACACATGTCTTACTTTAAATGCCTGAGGCCATGGGATAATCTCAGGCATTATGAGGACAGAGTACAATTGACACTGGACCCAGTACCACAAGGCATTGACCTCTGGGAGTGATGAGAGACCCAACACAAGGTCAGAAACTGGTGTCAGATTGCTGCCGGCACATGACAAAATGCAGGTGAAATTTCCCTGCAAATTCCCATCGATTTGGCCAGGAACAGTGGCAGAGTACACCCTTGTGGTCAGTGTCTGGCCTGAGCAGGCACTGGGTGAGGTAGTAAATACATAAAAGTAGTTAAAAAAGAAAACTCAGAAGTGAGCTGTGTGTGTGCCTACATGTATTTATAACATCCAAAGAGCTCGTGTCTATTTTTCTGTGCTGTGTATACACTTGCTCACGTGCTCTCTCTCTCTCTCCCTCTCTCTCTTTCACACACATGCAACACACACACACACTCACACAGTTTCCTATATTTCCTGAGTTCTGTGGTGTATCAGGTCCTTTGCTAGATGCCAAAAACACAAAGATGACTTGGCCTCCTGCATCACCCCCAACATGGCCTAATGAGGGAGACAAAGGCATATTAGCAGGTGAATCACATTACAAAAAGGCCAGTGTTCAATGGGAGATCAGGAAGCTTGAAGGACACCCATGGGGGAACGGAAACAAATAACTCTGGCTAAAAAGGGCCAGGGAAGGAACATTGAAGCTGGGACATGAAAAACAAGAAGGGGTTTGCCAACAGAAAAGCAAAGCAGCCTGAGGGCAGGAGGGGAAAGGCATGGAGCAGGCAGAGCCACGTGCAAGGACAGTGAGAATTTTTTTTATTTTTATTTTGAGACAGTCTCGCTCTGTCGCCCAGGCTGGAGTGCAGTGGCGTGATCCTGGCTCACTGCACCCTCCGCCTCCCAGGTTCAAGCGATTCTCCCGCCTCAGCCTCCCAAGTAGCTGGGATCACAGGCAGCCACCACCAGGCCCGACTATGTTTTATATTTTTGTAGAGATAGGGTTTCACCATGTTGGTCAAGCTGGTCTCAAACTCCTTGACTTCAGGTGATCCACCCGCCTCAGCCTCCCAAAGTGCTGAGATTACAGATGTGAGCCACGGCGCCTGTCTGACAGTGAGAATTTGACTTGAGAAGAGTTTTCTTGAGATCCAGTCCTGATCCTATGTAAGAACCTGATAGGAAGATTGAGGTGGAACTGGAAAAAGCCTTACATGCCAGGTGAAGGAATTTAGATTATCCCCTAGGAGCCAGCACTTTTTAAAACTTTTCTGATGCTGCTCAAAGACACACATTTTATATCACAACCTAGCACATACACACAAGTATCTATAACAGAAACAAAAAGTTCACATAACAACACTGGCCCTTTCTATGTGAAATTCACCCTGATATTTTGTATTTCATATTTTTTAATGTCTGTTGCAACCCCCTAAAATGATCTCAGGAGCTACAAATCAGTTGTATCCCACAGTCTTCAAACCCTGCTATGGGCCACAGGGAGGCAAACAGAGTGTTTTTTTAACTGGAAACTGACAAAATCAGGTATATTTAGTGTGATAATTTCAGTAACAAGGTGAAAGGGGAACTGAAGTAGGGAACCCTGGAGCTAGGGGAGCCCGCTACAAGGAAAGAGTCCAGAAAAGACGTGGTATGAGTCTGAAGTAAGGCACGGACCCTGAGACAGAAAGTAGGGACCGGGCTCAGGGGCTCACCCCTGTCATCCCAGCACTTTGGGAAGCTGAGGTGGGCAGATCACCTGAGGTCAGGAGTTCAAGACCATCCTGACAAACATGGTGAAACCCTGTCTCTACTAAAAAAAATAAAATAAAATACCAAAATTAGCCAGGTGTGGTGGCGGGTGCCTGGTAATCCCAGCTACTCGGGAGGCTGAGGTGGGAGAATCACTTGAACCCGGGAGGTGGAGGTTGCAGTGAGCTGAGATCATATTGCTGCACTCCAGCCCGGGCAACAGAGCAAGACTCTGTCTCCAAAAAAAGAGAAAAAAAAAAAAAAAAGAAAAAGAAGAGAAAAGAAAATAGGGCCAAGTTCTGGCCATTAAGTCACAGAATCGACTGCTGTTGGTGACTTGTTACAGTGGGGATGCAGGAGAGATTTCTAGATGGAAAGATTGATGGGATGATGTCAACACTAACTGGGATAGAGAACACAGAGAGTGGAACAGGTTTGGGTGATAGGAGGTTCCCTGTTTGGACTTGGTAAATATGAGATGAATATAGGAAACCCCAACAGAAATGTCCAGTAAATGACTGGATAGAAGAATGCAAACTCTGCAAAATATATCTGAGATGGAAACAGGGATACAGATGAAATTAGCTGAAACATCATCATTAAAGCCTCCGAGTAGACAAGATCTCTTACAGGGTCAGGTGTTAGAAAAAGCAGGGAGAAAAGACCAGTCACCCTGGGATCACCAACATACAAGGACCAGAGAGAAGAAGAACTGGAGAGACTATCGAGGGTGCTGGAAGAAAGCATAGTGGCCAGTGGTAGAAGGTGCTTTGTGGCCTCATCATTTTCCAACACGGTACTTCCCATTCATCTCCATACATATTTGTTTCCTGTTTCCTCCACTAGAATAAAATATGCCGCTGAATCTCCAGAAGCTAGGATAGCGCTCCTAGCACATAGTAGGGATCAATAAATATTTATTGAGTAAGTGAATGGATAAATACATCAAATCAAGCCAGGGAAGGAAAGGATTTCAAAATATGGGAGTTGTCAACCAAGGCAATTTCTTTAAAGAATCAAGAAGAAGGGCTGAAAATAGGTCATTAGATTTGAAAATTAGGTTGTTGGGAACCTTAGCAAGATCCATTTCAATAATATGTTGGGATAAAAGCTAAATGGTTATGGCTTCAGGGAAAATGGAGGTGAGGTCACGAGTTGCAAGGGAGTAGGAAGAAATGTCAAGAGAAGGTTAATTTGGAGGAAGAGAGATGAAAGCAATCAGAGATCATGTATAGACTTAGGTGAATAAGCCAGAGGAAAGAAAGTGAAGTTAAAAGAGGGGAAAAGCAAAATAGTAAGGTGGTGGTAAAGGTGGAAGGGGTTAGGAAGTCCAGTATACAGGTGAAGAGGTTGACCTTAATCAGCTTTGTCTGTAACAGAAAAGAAGAAGAGGAGAAGATGTGCCTGCCATGGGTGATAAGGATCTTTTTTTTTCTCTCTCTCTCTTTATGAAAGATGAGGCACGATTTTCTGCACAACCTGCACAGGGTGAGGGAGAGCTCATTTTGGATGTGCTGCCATCAGGAATTGGAAGGAAGCTAACCGGAGAGAGCAGAGGGATTTCATGAAGCACCGAAGACTTAGCGCAAATCAGACAGCCTGACTTTCGTATGGGGTCAATCAGCATGGTCATGGAACTCCCGTTAGCGGTGCATAGAGCCCCAGAGCAGAAGCGGAGAAAACACAATTGGACTCATCCGGTGTCCAGAGCCTGGTCTAATGAGAGGTGCCCTGGAAGAAAGCCTCCCTTTCTTCTCTGCCCATAAGCACAGTGAGCTCCAGTCTTGGCCCCACTGGATGGGGTTGCGTGATCCTGAGTGTGTCACCATACCTCTGTGAGTGTCTTGTCTACAACTGGGGGCTGTAGTATCTTTCTAGTCCCACTGGCTTGTGGTGGGGCTCCAATCAGATCACTGATTTGAATAACTGGTACCAACTCCTAAATGCTGCTCGGGCGGCCGCTTCGCGGCTCCCCTGAACCAAACTTCTGCCATCTTTCATAATGCAGTTCTGGGAAGACACATCAAGCCTCTACCAGGCATCTGGCAATCTCTCTTTTGCCCCGTGGGTGTCACATTTTTGACCTATGAAATCAGAACAATTTTCAGAGGAGACCCTATTAAATTACTTCCCCATGAAAAGAACTTCTGCCGACTCTAATGCCTTAGAGATGGAACCAGGGAGAGAGAAATTTGCTTTTGTTAGCGGACTCCATAATTACATGGAGATATGTCCACCTGGGTAATAGCTAATGGGTTTTTTTAACTTTTTATATAAATATTTCAGTTTCCTTCCCTGCTAGATTGACTTTTTCTCAATATTAATTGCCTCCATAGTCTTAGTCTATAGCAACATTTCCAACCACTGTCCCTGTATGTTTTATTTCCTTCTCAGGAGGCTGCTGCTGGATGACTTCATTTAAATTTTTTAATACCATGAATAAATATTACCTTACTGCGCTCTGGGGGGACAGGCAATTCTCTGGAGAGTGACTGTCAACTCTTCAGCAGTTTACTTCATGAAATAGGTTACTGGGTTTTTATTCTGGCCTACAAGTTTCATAAACTAGGAAAATCCCCACCTCCTTTAACCCATGCTAATTATCATTATCTGCAGGAGGGGCGTATAAACCCTCATTTTAAAAGCTCCTTTCTACAGGCTTTGAGTTTATGAATGACGTCTCTTGCCTAAAGGATTATGTAACAGCCTTTTAGATAACGAGTTTCCTCTCCTTGTTGATTCACAGATCCCAGACGACGGGGTAACATGGGATGCTATGTTGCAATCATAAATTACTCCTTTTTCATCATCTCTCTCTTCTGACAATGCAGAGGGTCATCTTAGGCCCCCTATACTTTTTAAATAAGCCCTAACTCCTCATCATTCCTGAGCACATGTTCTGTTCCCTGGATAGCCCGATTTTTATTGCCGAAACTCAAGAAGCTATTAAGTCTCCTCAACCTGGCAGGGCCCCAGGACCAGATGGTGTTCTCCTGGTTCTTATAAAGCCTTTATTAACAAAACGACACCACAAGCCTCGCTGGCCGCCATAATGACTGCTTTTCCCACCCACAGAAGACCCTAGATGGGGAGGACAACCTGTTGATCGCTATTCTTGTCATCACTGTCAAAACATCTTGTCATCTCCACGCTGCCCTGAATTCTCTTCAGATCCTTTGCAGGGTACTGATGAGAACTGCTCTTTCTACCCAAAAAAAAAAAAAAAAGGAAAGAAAGAAAGGAAAGAAGGAAGCATTTAAACTAATGAGAGGTATAAACAACAGATGACAGAGGGGGCTTTGCCATGAACTCACCACCTCTCATACGGGTTTTTAACAGTTTGGCAATGATGAGGCCCCCTTAGGAAAGTCGGATCTGTTCACTGCTAAGCTGGAATCATGGGATTTTCACGGAGGATTTGCTTTCAGACTGAGGTAGCTTTTCATCGTGAGCTGACGCAGCACGCCACATGTGACTCTGAGTGTCACAGCTATATCAGGGTGCCCGGGAGAGCTGAGGGAGTCAGTAATGGAATATAGAATTTCTCACCTCTGGATCACTAGTTCAAATGCAAAAGGCCATAAAAAGCCGTTATCTTCTGGCGGACTCAGTGAAAGTTTCCAGGCGGTATCAGCTGCCACAAATGGCGCTCACGTGACAAATGCTCAGTGCACGGGGTCTCAGGGTGGGGCCTGGAAACTCATGCTCTCTAAGGTCACGGTCAGCTTGGGAAAGCAAAAGGCTCAGACAGAGTAAGTGGCCCCTCTCCACCTGTTCTGTGATCTCCGTGGGGAACGGATTTTGCCAACATCAGATTGTTCATAAACTCAGATGGCCCCTCAATGCACTGTTGGAATTACTTTTAAAAATTCAACAGCTTCACGCTCACCCTCACCTAATTCATTTGTCCACTCATGACAGGCCCATGGAAACCTTTCAGATTCCTCCAAAACTCAACCACCTCGTGGGGAGAATGGGTGCTGTCAATGACAGCTGCCCGAACATTCTGTCCAGAAATGTTAACACACCAGGGAATTTTCTCAGCCCTGGCACTTTACAGCTCAGGACCTTTTCTTGCTGAATATTTAAGTTATTTCTGGAAAAATAACTTTTATTTCCAAAGAAATATGGCAGGTGACACAGAAACGTCCCTTCTTGTTTATTCACTGTCTGTCGTAAGGTTGGCTCTTTCTGCTTTAACTTTTTTTCCTCTTTCTTCACCCTGTTGGCTTTCTCCTGCCCCTTTCTGGAACCTTCTCTAGAAATACAGCCCTATACCTAGACCTCATTTCCTGCCTTTGAAGGCAAACCTGTTCTTCCCTCAGGAGGTATTAGAAGGACAGTGAAGCACCTGGAACCCATCCTCCCTGTATCACCGAGGGCCCAGCAGGAAGGCTGATAATGGCACAATGACAACATAAATTACATAAATTAATGCTCTGCCCTCCAGTTGCACTGGCATTTGCTCACTTCTGCAGACAGGCCATGCCCTTGCCCACACTGGGTCTTTGCACAAGCTGTTTCCCCTGCATGGAAGCCCTTCCTACTTGCTGTGCCTAGTAAACTCCTGTTTTCTCATCAGTCCTCACCTAGATCATGGATCCCTGGAGGAAGCGCTCCCCGAGGCTCTCACAGATTGGGGACTCAACATGTTTGTGACTCAGACGAATGTCTACCTCCTCCACTAGATTGCAAGCTCCAGAAAGGTGAGACAACCTCCTCATTTCACCGCCTCACCTTTGAATCCCAGAGCGGAGCCCACAGCCGCCACATTTTGAGCACTCTGTAGATAGGAGTCAAATGAACCAATCATTTCATTTAACATTTACAACCACTCCACCAAGAGGTGATTTTTTTAAAATTCCATTTTACTAACAAAGATGCTGAGGTTCAAAGAAGACAAATCACTTGCCCTAAACCACACAGCATATAAGTAGGCAAAAGCAAGATTTGAACTTGATACCAGGAGATGCCCAAGCCCTGCTAAAAAGCAGGGAAACTGCAATTTAGTTATGACCCTGCTACCGGGCCTCAGTCGATAATACTGAGCTGTTAAAAAAAATAACTGTGAAATGTCCTAGTCCCTGATGTGTACCATTCTTGTTTGTCAGTTTAGCAGGATGGGCTACTAGGCTGCATCCACCCAACTCTATACACATGATCCACTGTCACTCCTCAACCACTCTTCCACTAAGCCAAATTAAGCCTCTAATTCCTTATACTGCATGTATCTTAGTTATTCCTGATCAATATAATGTTCCCAGCCGGGATAAAAGTGAGGCTGGTGAGATACTGGCCTTGGATACGAAACTTAATGGGTCACCAAAATCTCAGTAAGCAAGATAGTATTTTAATGCAATGTTTAAATTTGACCCAAAAAAATTGATGATGAGCAAAATGTCAAAATTTGAAATAAAGACAGGATGAGTGTGACTGATTTTTCCACTGCCTCAGGCTCCAATGTGGCTCAACACAACACCACTCCGTGCAGCTCTCACAGGTGAGCAGAGGTGGCCAATGAGTTGACATTATGAGCCATCCCAGAGCCCAGGTCACAGAGCTGACATCGATTGGCCACCCCAGAGCCCAGGTCACAGAGCTGACATCGATTGGCCACCCCAGAGCCCAGGTCACAGAGCTGACATCAATTGGCCACCCCAGAGCCCAGGTGGCAGAACTAATATCTATTGGCCACCCCAGAGCCCAGGTCGCAGCCAGGAGTGTCTGGCTGGCTGGCTCTAGGGAGACCTCAGCCGAGCATCGGGAACACATGGGTATTTTATTTGCCAATACGTGATGCTCTTTGTTCCTCCGCATCAGATGTGATGGGGAGGAACAAAAAACCTGAAAGTCACAAGTTCTCACTTTCTTTCAAGACTGGGCTTTTGTTAATTCAAGTAATAAGCAAATACACATGGCAATGTCAGATTGAGATACAATCTTTGAAGGAAAGACAAGGGATGATGAAGGACTGCTTCATGGAACAGCCTCAGGGACCACCTCCAGCCCTGGGTTCTGTGGGAACAGCAGCCCCTGGAGGCGAGGAGGCCACAGCTCTAGGGTAGAGATGGACAGAAATGGAGGTTCCCAGTGGTCACGTTAGCTGGGGTGGTCAGAGAGGTGCTCTCCAAGGAAAGGACAGATAGCTGAACACCTGAAGGGCAGACATGAGCCAGCTCAGTGCTGAGGGAACAGGGGGGTCCTAGGGCTGCCATAGGCTTGGTGTCCAAGATTTAGAAGGGAGACGTGAGTAGCCGGACACAGTAACCCAGGTAGAGAGGTGCAGGAGATGAGGCTGGCAATCCCTCGGGGCTCTGAAGACTTTGCGAAGCGCTTTGAGTTAATTCTGTAAGTAAGGGAAAGGCACAGGGTTTTTTTGGTTTTTGGTTTTCGGTTTTTCGGAGTTTTTTTGTTTTGTTTTGTTTCGTTTTGGTTCTTGTTTGTTTTGTTGTTGTTGTTCCTGTTGTTGTTGTTTTGAGACAGAGTTTTGTTCTTGTGGCCCAGGCTGGAGTGCAGTGGTGCAATCTCAGCTCACTGCAACCTCAGCCTCCCAGGTTCCAGTGGGATTACAGGCACCCACCACCACGTCCGGCTAATTTTTTGTTTCTAGTTTTTTTTTTTTGGTTTTTTGTTTTTGTTTTTAAGTAGAGAAGGGGTTTCACCATGTTGGCCAGGCTAGTCTCGAACTCCTGACCACAGGTGCTCCACCCGCCTCACCCTCCCAAAGTGCTGGGATTACAGGCCTGACCCACTGCACCCAGCCCACAGCAGGGTTTTAGCTGGACAGTGGCTGGCTCATGCTCACTCTGGTGACAAATAACTGCAAGGAGCAGTACAGGAGGGAGAGACCCAGCAAGAGGACACAGAGGAGTCCAGGATTGGACCAGGGGGTCGCCGGGGAGATGGAGAAGGATAATCTGACTCAAGACCTAATCCGGAGGTAGCACTGACGACAGCCGTTGGGGATCGGTTTGATGTAGAGGGACAGGAAAAGGGAGGATGATCCTTGGGTTTCACCTCGCACAACAGGATGGAATTGCTGGGGTAATAAAACACTGAGTAAGAAACAGATGTGAGAGTCGGGGTTGGAGTGAAAGGACCATTATCCCATTCTCTCCAGAGCAGGGATTTTCCACCAGAGGCGAGGGTGTGATACTAGAGAAGAGAATACATTTCTGTGGATAATACCCATACCACTGGCTGAAAACAATTACCCGAAATTTGAGTCTCCATCAATCCTCCCACTTGTGTCTCACTCATGGCAATAAAGTTTATTCCCAATAATAATGTTGCAATATTTTATTCATCATCCTGTGTTTTAGAATTGCCATAGCAGTGAAATTTATATTCAACAGCATTATTACAATTTTTGTCTACTAATGAAATTATTGTTTCTGTTTGTGATGTGTTTTGGCGCTATAATGATAAACATTTCCTCTCAAAAATACCACTGCAATGTTTATGTTCTCAAAACCTGCCATAAATGACAAATTACAGAATGCCTGTGAGCAGTTAAACTCTCTTCTTGGAAAAGCTGGGCCTCTCATTGCTACCATGGTGGGATCTGAGTCCGTTAGTGAAAGGGATTTGAAATACAAAAGGCTGAAATTCATAGTCTAGTACACTGGTCTCCAAATATTTTGGACCCTGTGTCTCATTAGTCAAATAAGAAAATAAAGTGGAGCACATACCCCAGAATGTATTTTTTAATTTATAATATAATGGAATGGAACCTATTATATAATTTATTATCAATTAGACTGCACTAATATATTACGCACATTACAACACAAACCAAAAGGAACTGGAAAAGGATGAGATACAAAATAAATCGACATAAAAATTCTAGTGTCTCCTTCCCTCTCCCCATGGCTTTGCAACCCCCTGGGTAAATGTTCTGCAGTTTGGAAAGCACTGCCCTAGAATATTGTCCTCCCTGCATTTCCACAGCCATCTCTGATTCTTCTCCATCCTTCTCGTTCATTAAAAGAAGAACTGATGCAATAATGGATTTCCAACCCCTAAGGCTAAACGCAGCACCCTAAGGAAAGGCTCAGGTGAGAGGAGGTAGGAGAAGCATTTTCATCTGTTTTAAACTTGGGGGCTTTGAGTGAGTTCAAATGAACAAAGGGCTTTGTGGTTAATAAGACCAAGTCTAAACCACTGCTCTACTGAGCAGCCAGGACTTACACTTGCCAGTTAGAAGTCATCGGTATGCTCCCTTCCATTCTCGGCACTTGCTATAATTCTTTCCTGTAATCTTGACTTCTTGCAGGTTCAAGGTTAAAAGTCATTCAAGGAGTCCCCATTGACTATTTATAATGTTTAACTGGTATTAGGCAGACTCTCATACCTAGGGACTATATGGCCACCATCTGGGTACTACCAGCCACTGCTTTCACGTGAAAAAAAGATTTCCAGAAGAAACGGGAAGAATTCCAAGACAGCATTAGAAAGCATCTCAACAGTAGGCACAGGGATTCTGCGGTAGCTCTGTAGAGACTTCTGTTATAACCATTCTGATCTTTGCACATCAGAAATCCAAGATAACTCCTGACAAAATGACCAGTTGATGGTTATACAAATAGGCTCTGGGGTTCTAGGCTTGGATTTACCATGAATTTACTGCGCACTCATGGAAACATGACTCAACCCTCAGAGCCAAATCCCTTAAGGTCCAAGGAGGAGACTTTTTCTCCAAAAAGAATTCTTCCAAAAGAGAAGCCAATTCAGTGCCTTGCTCTAATTTCTCTCCTTATTCAACCTGTTTTGGAGAATCTTCCTAATCTTTTAATCCCTGTTGAAATCCCTTGCCCTATATTAAGCACAAAAAGAGGTCTCCTTCTTTTCTCTGAGTCCCTATCACAATAATTATGTGTGCAATTTGTTTCACAATTCATCCTAGGAGGTCTAAGTATTGTTGTTCTGAACTGTTATCTCGATACTGTGGTGGCGGTGGTGAACTTGTCATACACCCCTCCAGTGTTTAGAAGTGAACCAGAACTATCTGTAGGGCAGATAGGACAACGTGGGTTCTGGCACATAGTAGGTGTTCAGCAGACATTTGTTGAATTTTTCTTTCAAGCTCCTCATCGGTTTTTTCCTTTAATTCCCACAGAAGAGAAGAGCAATACCAACCCCACGGAGCTGGGCTGAGGTTCAGCCAGTTCACACAAAGTACAGAACATGGCACATGGCGGGCCACAGTTGGAAACTGACACATGCTTCCCACTGACATATTTATTTCAGAGTGTTCATTACTTTTCAAATCTCTTGGCCGGCCGCAGTGGCTCACACTTGTAATCCCAGCACTTTGGGAGGCCAAGGTGGGCGGATCACTAGAGGTCAGGAGTTTGAGACCAGCCTGGCCAACATGGTAAAACCCTGTCTCTAACAAAAATAAAAAAATTTAGCCGGGCATGGTGGCTCATGCCTGTAGTCCCAGTTACTCGTGAGGCTGAGGCAGGTGGATAGTTTGAGCCGAGGAGGTCAAAGCTGCAGTGAGCAGAGATTGTACCATGCACTTCAGCCTGGGTGACAGAGTAAGACTCTGTCAAAAAAAAACAACTCTTATTTAATTGCCAACATTTAAAAATCAGGAAATTTCACACACACACACACACACACAAACACACACAAAATCAAACCAGCCAACCTGGAATCTGCTTCTGTTGAAAACTCAGCACTCATCACTGATGCGGCATGCCCACCTAGCAACAACTGACGGAGAATCAGCTGCTTCCCCCAGCAAAGCATAGGTTTGTCTAGCTCACAGGGTCCCCACTATTCCCAAGCAATCTAACACAATATTAAGCTAAGATTTGCAATAACATATAAACTCTTGTTTCTTAAAAACAGTCTTTAGTTCATCAGTTGTTTGTTAGAGAGAGGCTATGGAATGGTGGGGACTGTGACAAAGGGACAAATACAAGCTCCGGTCATCACCCACCCCGAGTGTCATCCTGCCTGGCTCCTGTAGTCACAGAAGTATTCCACCCTAGCAGGTGCTTACGAAATGATAGCTTCCTGGCCACTTCTTCCTCTAACTTTGATTTATTCTGTCTTGTAATAACCTAATTGTTTCTGTGTCCTTTCATTTCCCTTTCCGATTTGTATTCCCCTGCCCCTTTCTGCCTGTGGGGTGCTGCTGGGAGGACATCGGTATCAGACCTTACCTCATTCTCAGAGTCTAAGCTACTGCAGTCTGACTGCTGAAGAGCAAGTAAATGAGCAGGACTGTCAGGGCCCGAAGCAGGGGAGAGGTACCACCCGGAACAAAATTCATTCCTGAGGTCTGTTACGGGATATGGGAGGAGGGACAGCCACCCTGAATGTCCTGTTGCTGTCCCAGCCCAAGGCTGGCCTCACATCTGTCATCCCCACAGTCCTGGCTATTGTCCAAAAAAAAGGAAAGTAGGAAATAGGGAGGGAGGAAGAAACAGAAGGAAAGGGTGAAGAAGGAAGGGGAGGGAAGGAAGAAAGGGGGAGGGAAGGAAGAAAGGAGGAGGGGAGGAAACGGGTGGAAGAAAGGAGGGAGAAAGAAGAGAAAGGAGGGGAGAAGAGGGGAGGGAGAAACTCTGAGTTCTCAACAACATGCTTCTCAGAGAGATGGTTTTTAGCTCAGGAGCATGCTGCCACCTGATTTAAGCAACGCTACAAATGCAAAATGCAGCTTGTCCTTAAAATTCAGTAGCATCAGAATGAAAAAGAAATGCTACACCGAGTTGTGACATTTAAGTGGTCATGCATTTTTCAACGTATCAGTTATGCAAAGATGTTTATATTCATTTTCTCCTTGGTCATGTTTCATTTAAATAGAGTGGCAAAAAGTCTTCAAAAAGTTTAATTAAATAAAACAGAATCATGGAAATCAAAGTTAACTGAAACAGACTTTAGAGTTCAAAAAAAAGTAGAAATATAAATTACATAAATAAAAAGGGAAAAATAAAAGCAGATGAGTAAACTAAATAAATATTCTTGTTATCTCTACCTCTTGCTGTTTCACCTCCAAGTGTACTTTTATCTTGTATTATATTTCCAAAAACTCAAAAAGAAAAATGTCAGTAGATGACAACATGAAAAGGTTCATGGGTTGCTGAGTTAATCTAAAACCTTTAGCAGTAAGGGGAAAAAAAAAAATCTTCATTTGAAGAGGCAATTTATTTTTTAAAAAATGTGGGACTGCATGGATAGTTTTAATTCGTAATCTTACAAGCATGCAAAATGAAGTTCAAAAAGGTCTCATAGAAACCCCGGATAAATGTAAGATCATCCATTTCATTTCTATGTTCATAAATAACAGTTTTAATATGTAAGATAATGACAGCAACAATAATGACCTTAACTTGGGTAATCCATTTGTTGACAGCAGGTGATAATTCGGCCTTCCTGATAGTAATCTGTTTTTTTGGCAAACAAGAGAGAGGGCTACCTGCCACATACATTTATTTTTATGGGGAGGACATGTTTTATAAAGCTGAATATGGGACAGTACAGGTGTGGAATTAATTGTCCAAGTTGCAAAATATGTTAGAGATGGTATGTTAAATCTACGGCACACAGTGGCCCTGACATGATTAAATGTTCACTTCTATTAAGTAACCACAAGCCTGTATTTCCAATTATGGTGGTGAACTGCTTTCTGCTGAGTGGATTAGCTTAGTACTTCATTCTGCTGGTAGTTTTATGATCTGAGATCTTTAATTTTCCCAATTCAACTCTTAGGGCTGCAAAGACAAGCTGCCTGACTTTTAAATAATATATTCCCCTTTTAAATTTCTGCCTTCTACCATTTCCTAGGAGCGCCATTTCCTGTCACCATAATTATAATAATTTGTATGTAGTTCCTGGGATCACATTTCTAATTGAGTCCTAAATTGGTTAACCTCATGAAGTTATTAATATGCTTTTTTAACCTGCACAAATGATATATTTGTCTGGTTGGTCAAATAACGTTCATCATTCACACATTCCTTACCTTTCTTCCTTCAGTTTTAACGTCACTATTTTAGTTTGAAAAATGTATTTTTTTTTTTAAATAATACACCACAAATTTCAGAACCGTAGAGTAGGGAAGGAAGGTCCAGTCCAGGGACCAGTGAAAGCACAGGCTCAGCAGAATGAGAGATTACGTCACACCTGAACACCAGGAAACAGCTCATCTGGCTCTGGCACTGGGGAAGGGAGAGTGTGGAAGCACAAAGGTGGGAACCGAAAGCACAGGCAAGAATGACCAGGTCATGGAGGCTGTGCCGAGGTTCAGGAAACCACACCAAAGGCAATGGTACCCACCAGAGGGCTTTTGGTTTTTGTTTGTTTGTTTTTGCTTTCATTTATTTATTTATTGAGACAGTCTTGCTCTCTGTCGCCTCGGCTGAAGTGCAGTGTCGCAATCTCGGCTCACTGCAACCTCTGCCTCCTGGGTTCAAGTGATTCTCCTGCCTCAGCTCCCTGAGTAGCCAGGATTACAGGCACCCGCCACCATGCCCAACTTTTTTTTTTTTTTTTTTTTTTGGTAAAGATGGGGTTTTACTATGTTGGCCAGGCTGGTCTCAAACTCCTGACCTCGTGATCCGCCCGCCTCAGCCTCCCAAAGTGCTGGGATTACAGGCTTGAGCCACGGTGCCCGGCCCCCACCAGAGGGTTTTTAAACAAGGGATTACTACAGCCAGATTTGTTTTGGAAACTTTATTTTTAGGTGGTTCAATTAAGAGTCTACTACACTTGCCCAAGCAAAAAACAAGCAAACAATGAAAGCAAGGAGCAAAGTTGTTGCAAAAAAGGACAAGTCAGCTTTGAAAGTAATTTCTTTGTTGTTGTCATTGTTGTTATTGTTGTAGAGACAGAGTCTCATTTTGTTGCTGAGACTCGAGTGCAGTGGCACGATATAGGCTCACTGCAGCCTCCACCTCCCAGGTTCAAGTGATTCTCCTGCCTCAGCCTCCCAAACAGGTGGGACTACACAGGTGCGCACCACCACATTGGTTAATTTTTGTATTTTTAGTAGCGACACGGTTTCGCCACGTTGGCCAGACTGGTCTCAAACTCCTGACCTCAGGTGATCTGTCCCCATTGGCCTCCCCAAGTGCTGGGATTACAGGTGTGAGCCACTGTACCCGGCCCCCACCAGAGGGTTTTTAAACAAGAAATTGCCACAGTCAGACTTTGTTTTAGAAACTTTGTTTTTAAGTGGTTCAATTAGGAGTCTACTGCACTTGTCCAAGCAAAAATAAATAAATAAATATAAATAAAATAAACGCGAGGGGTAAAGTTGTCGCAAAGAGAAGGAGTGAGCTTTGAGAATCATTTCTGCACCCAAAGAGCCTACAGTCTGGACTGGAAGATGTAGCAACACAGTGAAACAGAGAACAGTACAGGGTCATGCATGAGCCACTGCTATATGAACATCACAGAAGGCGACAGACTGATGTAACTTAGAAAGTCAGGATTGGCCTCCTAGCAAAGACCAACTTAAACTTGGGAAGAAGTGACTCCGGGGATAGTAGCCTGAGTGAGTATTAGATGAGCAAGTGAGTCTGTATCTGCTTGAGAGAAGAAAGAGACAAAAGCCAGGTGCAGTGGCTCAGGTCTGTAACCCCAGCAATATGGGAGACAGGCAGATGGCTTGAGCCCAGGGGTTTGAGACCAGCCTGAGCAACATGGTGAACCCTGTCTCTACAAAAGATGTAAAAATTAGCTGGATGTGGTGGCGCACACCTGCAGTCCCAGCTATAGGGAGGCTGAAGTGGGAAGATTGCTAAGCCCAGGAGGTGAAGGTTGCAGTGAGCTGTGATCACGCCACGTGCACTCCAGCCTGGGCAACAGAGCAAGACCCTGTCTCAAAAATAAACAAAAAAAAGAGAGAGAGAAAAACCACAGCTACCTGAGCATCTCTACACTGACCTGACAATCCTGAGCAGCGCTTCACATTGAAGTAGTCATCTCAGCAAATCCTTTATGGCTAATCCCTCTTAGAGTCTCCAAAAATGTTAAGACCATCACCCCAATCATCAAGGAACAAACCCTCTGTGGTCAGTGGCACTCACAGGTGTGAATAAGATCTCAAGACTATTGTTTTTCTATACCGAAGACTTATCTAATGCCTCTGCTCTGACTGATCTTTCATTTCAATGTTTCCTAAATCATGTGTCAGTAAAGGCTGTGTGGATACAAAATCAATATCTTGACAATTCCTTTTTGTCTATTCTGATGACACAACCAGATTGTCAGTACTGGATTCGTATATTTTACACAGGCCCTGTTCAGAATACACACAGTGGGTTTTCTGATTATTATGAAATAATAACAATTTTCATGCAGTGCATTCAATTCTTCCAAACCTCACAGGAAACATGTCGGTATATGTGAAGCTTTGCACTGAAAGTATTTCAGAGGGTAAGTCAGGAGCACATCTGTAGCTCTTTAATCTGGGTGGAGCAAGAGAGGACATGAAAAGGATCAGAAAATCCCACCATTATGCATTTCTGGGTCTAGTGGGCAGGAAGGGGATGCCTTCATTTGCCAAATGTGTTCTGAGAATCTGGAGAACATTGCTGGCTAAAAGATATTTATTCAGGGCCGGGCGCGGTGGCTCAAGCCTGTAATCCCAGCACTTTGGGAGGCCGAGACGGGCGGATCACGAGGTCAGGAGATCGAGACC
>NW_012104176.1:532983-554389 GCF_000951045.1 Mandrillus leucophaeus | reverse complement strand
AAAAAAAAAAAAAAAAAAAAAAAGATATTTATTCAGGTTGGACGCAGTGGTTCACACCTCTAATCTCTGCACTTTGGGAGGCTGAGGCAGGTGGATCACTTGAGGCCAGGAGTTCAAGACCAGGCTGGCCAACATGGTGAAACCCTGTCTCTATTAAAAATACAAAATTAGCCTGGTGTGGGGCATGTGCCCTAGTCCCAGCTACTCCGGAGGCTGAGGCAGGAGAATCACTTGAACCTGGGAGGCAGAGATTGCAGTGAGCTGAGATCGCGTCATTGCACTCCAGCCTGCAAAACAGAGCGAGACTCCATCTCAAAGAAAAATAAAAATAAAAAAGACATTCATCCATTCAATATAATTGAAATTCTGAGTGGTGAGGCAGGTTTCTATCAACAGGACCTCATTCTGGAACTTGGCATACTCCAAAGCCATGATAAGAAGGACTGTTGAATTTCCCCACATCTTCACCAATAGCTGTCTTTTATTTTTGGTTTTTTACTTTTTTATGATAGCCCTCCTAACAGATGTGAGGTGGTATCTCGATGTTTTAACGTGCATTTCCCTGATGATTAGTGCCTTTGAGCATCTTTTCATATACCTGTTGGCCATTTGTGTGTCTTCTTTGGAGAAATGTCTATTCAAGTCTTTAACCTGTTTTTTAATAGGGTTATTAGGTCTTTTGCCATTGGGTTGTAGGAGTTTCTATATATTTTAATTCCTTCAAGGGGAAAGAGGAGACAAAGACTATCTCAGTGAAGTAACAATACAAAGGTGTGCTAAAGGCCGGAGGAAAAGAAAAGGTCTCTCACAGAGCAGGTGAAGTGGAAAACATTGAATTTTTGTGTGTGTGTGATGGAGTCTTGCTCTGTTATTCAGGCTGGAGTGCAGTGGTGCGATCTTGGTTCACTGCAACCTCCAGCCCCTGGGTTCAAGCAATTCTCCTGCCTCAACTTCCTGAGCAGCTGGGATTATAGGTGCCTGCCACCACACCTGGCCAATTTTTTTGTATTTTTCAGTAGAGATGGATGTTTCACCATGTTGGCCAGGCTGGTCTCAAACTCCTGACCTCAGGTGATCCACCCAACTCAGCCTCCAAAAGTGCTGAGATTACAGGTGTTAGCCACCACTCCCAGACTGAATTTATTAATACTAGAGAACTATCTCACAACTTTGCCTTATTTGACAAGTGAAAACCTGCCCACTGAATCAAAGACCCCCCTTTCTAGAGAAGGCCCTCAGCCTCTGGCAGCATCTTCTATCTGACTGCTGCAACTCCAAGACAGCCTTCCTCCAGTCCTCCCTTAGAGACGCCCTGGAATTCTCTAGAATTCTCCACAGGCCAGGAAACCTGCTGAGCCCCAACAGAGCCTTCTCCAAGAAGTGACTGTTAACACTCTCCTCCCTCCCCTGCCAAGTGATCCCAAGGCTCTAGAGAAACAAAAGGTGGCTCTGCACAAAACAACAACATTCAACACGTCCCTCATTGCTCTGCCCGGCTCTGCTGAGTACACAAGGGACCATCATCACCGACCAGGGGCTGAGCCAAACAGAGCTGCCCTCCCAAAAATGGAACTAAGCGAACCAGAGAAGGGACACAGGAGAAGTGAGACAATCGGGGAAACTGAGGAGCCCAGGGATGCGGCACTGGAGCTGAAAAGGTGATGATGTGGAAGCAGGGCTGACAGCCATTGGGCTGCAGCTCAGGCCAGGTGAGTCAGTGCAGAAAGGGGCTCCTAGGAAGGGAAGGGTCAGCAGTCTTGACCTTGCCTCTGCAGAACCCAGTCCCACTTCACAGGAGACGTGGCTTCACCTCACTTTCTCACCTTGGAGCCCATGATGTGTCTGAATCCTTGTCATGCATCGGCTATCCAGTTGAACGGGTTTCCTCCTTGCAAACAAAGGAACCTGAACAAAAATAAAGGACAGGGACCACGTCCCTGGGCTCCTCAGTTTCCCCAGTTGTCTCACTTCCCCTCCATATATACTCAACCCACCTCTGCCCCATTTAGGTCCTAAACGTTAGGAGGAAACATTGGCATGAAACAGTCCCAGAAGACATCCTTTCCCACAGAACCACAGCAGGCAATGGCCCGCAGCATCTAGAGACTTCACACCCAAGCCCTTCAAGCCAGACAGTCTATCCTGCTCCATAACTAACAAAACACAGGTTTGCTTATTTAGACATTAAAACACATATTTTTAAAAACACCAGAGGGTTCCCAAGCGTGGTTCAGAGTGTGTCCACCGCAGTGCACCCTTCTCATCTACCATTGAATTCCAGCTCCTCATAAAGAACCGTGGACATCTGCCCTTAACGAGCTACTAAACTTTTGTCACGCTAAATTTTCTTAAATCTCCCCCTTTAACCCAAGCAAACACTATTTTCCTATATAACTGAACGTACCATTGCTCCACACTTTACAATAATCGAACTTAATGAAACAGCCTTGGCCCAGGAGGCTGTTTAACGTTTCAGGAGCCCATGTCAGGTTGATCACTTGCACTTCCTACCAAATAACAGATGTCCCTAGAATGCTGGTAAGCAGAGGCAGCAGCCCACACTCTTCTTTGTTTAGGCGAATGCCTCTCCATCTTTAGTCCCTGCCCTACCATCCATCTCTGCTGCTTTACGCAAGAGCCCCTCACTTTCCTCCTGATTCATTCTTGTTCCTGTTACAGCCCATCCTCTTTGAAGCTGTCAGAGTGATCTTTGAAACACATAAATCAGGCCATGTCCCTCCCATGCTTTAAAATCTCCACTGGATTCCCACATGACTGAAAATCAAGTCTAAACTCCTCACATCACCCACAGTATGGAAGGACCTGGGGTCTTATCATCTCTGACCTTATCTTAGACCATAGTCTCGAACTCTCCCAGCTGTGGCCACATGGGGAATTGCTTCCCACCTGGCCTCTGCCTGGAACACCACCCAGAAGATCGAAGGTTAATCACGACCTTTCCAGGGAGACCTCCTGTGACCACCCCTAGTCTGAATGCCCCTCCCTGCATATCTCACACACACCCCATTGAAATCATCCCTATCAACTTTATAAAATTAGGGAGGAAGGCAGGGGGGAAAACAAAGATAAATCAAGCTTGCAGCACATGCAACATGAATCAGGAGGTCCGCCTGCTCTTGGACCTGCTTCCTCATAGTTGTTGGTGCCTATTGCCTCAGACATATCATAATCACATAGACCCCGTTACAAGATTATAGTTCCCCTTAACTGCTCCACAAATAAAAACTTGAGCATCATAAAATATTGTTTTACCATTGAGATGTTCTTTCAGGTCCTGCATACCAGTGAAACTACTGATGTCAGCTGGTCTGCAGGACCCCACAAGGGCTGACTCACCAACGACGGCAGTTTCCATGTCTCAGCGATTTCCTGCCCCTTATCCTAACCAATCAACGACCCCAATTTTCTAGCCCCTCACTCTCCATGAACTGCTTAAAAACCCAGCCCAGAACTCCTTGGGGAGATGGATTTGAGAGTCTTCTTCCATCTCCTCACTCAGCTCCCAGGAGCCATTAAACTCTTTCTCTGCTGCAAACCCTGCTGTTTCAGTGTAATTGGTCTGTGCCTGTGCAGTGGACATAGGAAACTGTTGGTCCTGTAACACTGTTCCTGTTGCTGGTCATTGTCTATCCCATCACATGATCCTTTTTTGTAATCTTCATAGTATTTCTCACTTTCAGAAATTATCTTGTAACTGCATTCAGTTTTATTGTTTTATTCTGTCTCTACCTGCAAAATTATAAATTCCATCAAAGCCAAGGCCTTTCTTTCTTGTTCACTGCTATACGTCCAGGTTCTAAAACAATGCCTGGCACACGATAGAGCTTCCAAAAATATTTATTGGAAGAACAATCCTCTGACTTGAGATTGAAAGAGTTACAATTTTTCAGGGAGTTTTGCACAAAAGGCTTTTGTCCTCCATTTATAAGTCTGAAGTACTAATTTCTACTTTAATATTGCTTTTCCCACTGATAATAGAAATAATAGTCATCATTTGATTTTGAAATACCACTCTATATTAAATACCTAAGTAATCTGCATTTATTATAGGTCAACTAAAAGAGAACTGGATATTACCTCTCTCCTATAATTGGATTGTATTTTCTGAAGAATCATATTATTCCGGAGTTTTACCTTCTAATTTTCTTTGGTATTATATGTTTTTATTCCCTGCAAATAAATGGGCAATTTTTTTTCCATTTTGTGTGCAAATCAGGAAAGAAATATTTAAATCAGACAACACCTTTCTAGAAATGACCTAACTGATGTATATTAGAGCATAGGGCTTCTCAATGAAGGAATAAATGTGTTGTTTCTAGAAAAAATTTTATTGAAACTTACCCCATCACCAACATGGTCTGTGGGAACAAGTACAGAAGAGGATGAAGAAACAAATGAGTAGGTCAAGTGGACATTATGGTTTCCCAAAAATGGTCTCTCAAAAACATGGTTAGCATCTGTTCATATGTGCCACATCTGTCTCTCTCTCTCCCTCCTTTTATACCAACATTGTCATGATGGCCTCTGTTTGCTTCCCACATACCACACATTGTCCTAAGCTTTGTCTTGTATTCACATGTATGAACTCCTTTAACTCTTAACTGCAGAAGGTGAATGTTAAAATGTCCATTTTACAGATCAGAAAGCTGAGGATCAGTAATGTGCAGAGCTGGCTGCAACACACAAGACCTTCGCCATCACATTATACTTAAATTTCTTTCTAGAACTTCCATATGGCAAGATTTTATTTACAAGGGTCAAAACTTTAAAGCAATATAGAATTCTTATACAAAGCTGCCTAGGAAAATATAACTGTTTCAAAGATCTTTCTCTGCCCAGTTAAAAAAAAGAGGGGGGAATCTAAAGTCTGTATTTTTCTGACCA
The DNA here is from genome assembly GCF_000951045.1 of Mandrillus leucophaeus. NCBI lineage: Eukaryota > Metazoa > Chordata > Mammalia > Primates > Cercopithecidae > Mandrillus > Mandrillus leucophaeus. The sequence goes on along the minus strand of NW_012104176.1, from coordinate 549,484 downwards.
GTAAAAATGACGACAGTATTATTAACCACCTTGTTGAATTCATCATTACAAGTAACCTTTCTTTCTTCCTTTGATTTCGTAAACACTGCATATTCAGTCTGGGCCAGATGCCTACAGACATCTTTGAAAACAGTATTTCATCATCTGAATATTTGACCATTTGAAGGAAAAAAAAATAGCTGTTCCAAATTCCTGCCTTTATACATGTTTTCAAGGCTCAGTGGAAATGTACCTCTCTGCCTCTTGTTGTCCCTCAAATGACCACCCACAGATGCCTCTTCTGTTATGAAGGACTTTTTCAGAAACCAAAAACTGTCTAAGAAAATTATTTCTTTTCAGAACTCTTCTGAATCTGCTCAAAGACAAGAAGCTACAGAAAATTTGATTAGAATCACAAATAGATCTAAGAGTAATAGTAAAGGAAGTTAACAAAGCTGAGATAATTGGCACTTCGGCTTAGGTTCCTAATCAAATAAATCTTTGATTTTCATTATTTTGTTTAATCTGTAACACCCCTTGCCAGCATACACCATGAATTTTGATTTGATGTTTGCATAAAAATAGATATTGTTTCTATATTTGTGTTGTGTCTCATTGACTGGAATTAAAGTTCACCATCCAATAAGAATTTTACCGTTTTCTTAAACATTCAGGGCTTGTCATATTTTCTACCCTGGCTACAGAAGATCCTCTGACTATCCCTTTTCAGGCTACTAAATATCTTTTTCAAAAGCCGGCTGACTTCTAAAACAGGCAGGACCCTAACGGCACTTTCAATGAGAGTCTCTTCTACATTGTACATTGGTCAGTTGCTGATTTATTTTAATCCAGTTCTTCTACCTACATTACAGTCATTACATTCTATGCCATGAAGTGCCTCATGTGACCAAGAGAGCTAGACTGTGTGATTTTTGTTGTTGTTGTTGTTGTTGTTTTTGTTTTTGTTTTTGAGATGGCGTCTCGCTCTGTTGCCACACTGGAGTGCACTGGTGCTCACTGCACTCAGCTCACTGCAACCTCTGCCTCCCAGGTTTAAGACATTCTCCTGCCTCAGCCTCCCGAGTAGCTGGGATTATGAGCACATGGCACCACACCCAACTAATTTTTGTATTTTTAGTAGAGACATGGTTTCACCATGTTGGCCAGGATGATCTCAACCTCACGACCTCGCAATCCACCCACCTCAGCCTCCCCAAGTGCTGGGATTACAGGCATGAGCCACCATGCCCGGCCTTGATGGTTAATTATATGTGTCAACTTGACTGGGCCAAAGTGCCCAGATATTTGGTCCAACGTTATTCTAGATGTATCTGTAAAGGTGTTTTTTGTACGAGATTTAACATTTAAATTACTGGACTTCGAGTGAAACAGATTACCCTCCCAAGTGTGTGTGGGCCTCATCTAATTAGTTGAAAGCATCAATAGAACAAAGACTAGCCTCCCCTGAGCAAGATGGAATACTTCTAGCAGAATAATTACAACTCGAACTGAAACTCTCCCCTGGATCTCCAACCAGCCAGCCTACTATGCAGATTTTGGACTTACCAAGCCTCTACAATTGCATGAACCAATTCCTTAAAATAAATCATCTCTCTCTGCCTGCCCCACCCCCCGACACACAAACACACACACACATATACACATGTACACACGTACCCTACTCCTGTTGGTTTTGTTTTCCTGGATAATTCTAATACAGACTATCTAACATTGTTGTCATTTCCAGTGAAGCTTCAGTTGCTTCCTTTAGTTAACAAAATGTGTTCTAATAGAATAGGTAGGTCTCAGAAGTTCTACTCCCTCAACCTCATTCCTTCCATCATTGTGCACTAGTTATAATCGACTTTGAATAGGCAAAGGCTAGGATCCTTTCACTTCCTTGCTGACAGCCAGCTAAAAGACACTAGGCCACACATTCACCACTCTTTTCTAAATTATAAATCTTGAGATCACTGTATTTCTGAATGACCACATCCCCTGGGTTGTTCATTTTACTTGTTTTTTCATAAGTGAAATTTCTTCATACTCTATTTAATCATGTGTGGGGTGGAATACTGTTCTATGTGCTGGAAACACAAGGATAAATAAATACACTACCTTTGTGGAGTTTACAATCTAGTGGGGAGACATAAAAAAATAGCAGCAAAAAATAATACCTCTTGGCATTAACATACCCAACAAAGGGCCTGGGATTTCAACCCTATCATTACAATAATGATATTTTAGAATGAAGCAAATGATGGGGGTGTGAGGAGGTTGTTACTAGCTGAATTGTGTTCCTCTTGCCCCCTAAAAAAAATTCACCTTGAAGTCTTAACACCCAGTGCCTTAGAATGTGACTGTATTTGGAGACATGGACTTCACAGAGGTGACTGCGTTAAACTGAGGTCTTCAGGGTGGATCCTAATCCAGTATGACAGGTGTCCTTATAAAAGGGGGAAATTTGCACACAGGCACAGAAGGAAGACCATGTGAAGATACAGGGAGAAGATGGCCAACTACAAGGCAAGGAGAGGGGCCTGGAACAGGAACCTTTCCCTCATGGGCCTGAGAAGGAACCAAACCTTCCAACACGTTGATCTCAGACTTTCAACCTTCAGAACTGTGAGGAAACAATTTCTGTTAAGACACCCGGTCCATGGTACTTGTTACAAATACTAATACAGAGGCTAAGCTTTACAATGATGTAGAGCAATGGCCTTGCAAACTAATACAGAGGCTAAGCTTAACAATGATGTAGAGCAATGGCTGAAGGTAAGAACAAATAAGAGAGTTCTCAGAAAGCCATCATCAATCTGACCTAATGACTGACTAGAAGCAAAAGGAGAAGGAAAGCAAGAGAGGCAGGTTCACCTGAGTTATAGGTGTAGTAAATTATAAAAGTGGTCACTAGGCTGGGTGCAGTGGCACCTGCCTGTAATTCCAGCACTTTAGGAGGTCAAGTGTGTGGATTACCTGAGGTCAGGAGTTGGCAACCAGCCTGACTAACATGGTAAAACCCTATCTCTACTAAATACAAAAAAATTAAGCTGGGCATGGTGGCACATGCCTGTAATCTGAGCTACTTTGGAGGCTGAGACAGGAGAATTACTTGTACCTGGGAGGCAGAGGTTGCAGTGAGCCAAGATCATGCCGTTGCACTCCAGCCTAGGCAACAAGAATGAAACCCCGTCTCAAAAAAAACAAAGTGGCCACTAATTCCCTCCCCACTCCCATCCCTTCACCCTCCTCCACCCCACCTCCACATACCTGTCCTTCTGATGTGATCTTGAAGATACTCCAATCAAAAGGTAGTGTCTATTTCTCAACTCCTAAATACGGGCTGGCCTTGTAACTTTCTCTGACCAACAGAACAAAATAGAAGTGATGCTTTATTAGTAACAAGCCTAGGCCTCAAGACACCTTGCAAGCTTCTTCTCCCTTACTCTTCCTGGTAATCTTCTTGATCACTACTATTGAATAAGCCTGGGCTAGCTTGCTGGATGATGGAAACGTGGATACATGGCTGTGTTAGCCCCAATTCCCCAGCCAGCAGTCAGCCATCTGCCTGATTGATGAGCAATCAACTGCCAGCTGACTGCAGACATAAGTGAACCCAGCTGAGTCTAGTAGAAGAACCGCCCAGCTGACCTTAGCCCACATCCCTGACCCATATAATTGTGCACTTATACAAGGTTGCTGGTTTGTTTTTTTAACATAGTACATGGTTTCGGTTTTAAGCCACAAAGTTTTGGGATAGTTTGTGGTACACTGAAAAAGTTAACTGGTATGTGGGATAAATATTGTTGCCTTTTGCCTGAATAAGAAATTCAAGAGCAAAGCAATCTGGATAAGAAATTCTGTCTTGGGCCCGGTGCAGTAGTTCACACTTGTAATCCCAGCACTTTGAGAAGCCAAGATGGGAGGATCACTCGAGCCCAGGAGTTGCACTCCAGCCTGGACAACATGGCAAGACCTTGTCTCTACAAAAAAAATTTTAAAAATAGCTGACTGTGGTGGTGCATGCCTATAGCCCCGCCTACTCAGGAGGCTGAGGTGAGAGGATCACTTGAACCTGAGAGGTTGAGGCTGCAGTGAGCCAGGATTGCACCACTGCACTCCTAGCTGGGTGACAGAGAGAGACCTTCTCTCAAAAAAAAGAAAATATGTATTTGACATATTGTGTTTGAAATATCTATGAGACTGTCAAGAAGCCAATTAGTTAAATAGTTCTGAGTCTCAGGCAAGAGGTCTCATTTAGAAATACAAATCTGAAAGACAGTCATGGGACTGATTTCCATCCATGAGTAGATTGTCACAACAAAAGCAAGAATAGAATAAAGGAACAAGAGATCCAAGTTAGGACCCCAAGAACTCAACATTTAACATCAGGCAAAGCAGGAAAGTCAATTAGGAAGAAGAGGAAATGGATGAAATACACAAGAGAAGTCAGAGGAAATTCTCAACAGAGTCAAAGTCATAGTAATATCTAGAAAAAAAAGATAGGGCTGATAAGAGTCCCAGACATTTGGGAATTATAAAGTCATTGCCAGAAGAGTTTTGGCAAAGCACTGAAGGCTGACTCTTACCAGCCATCATTAAAGAATGAATGGGGCCAGAGCAGTGGCTCAAGCCAGTAATCCCAGTGCTTTGAGAGGCTGAAGTGGGAGGATCACTTGAGACCAGAAGTTTGAGACCAGCCTGGGCAACATAGCAAGACTCTGTCTCTACAAAAAAAAAAAATAAAAAATTAGCTGGGCTTTGTGGCTTACGCCTGTAGTCCTAGATACTCAAGAGGCTGAGAGGGAAGGATCACTTGAGTCTTGCAGTTCAAGGCTGCAATAGCCATCATTGTGCCACTGCACTCCAGCCTGGGCAACATAGCAAAAGCATGTCCCTGGAAAAAATTAAAATAAATTTTGTTTACAAAAGTGCCTGGAAGGTGATGAATTGGAAACAATGAGTATAACTACTATGGTCTGAATGTGTCTGCCAAAGTTCACATGTTGGAAACTTAATCCCCAATGCAACAGTGTTGAGAGTTTAAGAGGTAATTATGTAATGAAGGCCCTGCTCTCATGAATGGATTAATGTCATTATCTCCAGAGTCAGTTAGTTGTTCCAAGAGTGAGCTTATTATAAGAGGGAGTTCAGCCTCCTCTTGCCCTCTTGCTGTCATGTGTTCCTGTCCTCCTACCTTCTGCCATGAGATGATGTAACACGAAGGCCCTCACCAAACACCAGCACCATGCTCTTGGACTTACCAACCTCCAGAACTGTAACAAATAAATCTCTGCTTTTTATAAATTACCCAGTCTGTGGTATTCTGTTACAGCAACACAAAATGAACTAAGATAATTATCTAGCTGAGCTTGGCAGATAGGTTGCTTTAGACACTATCTGCCTCTTTGCTCAAAGAATCTGTGAACTACTGGTGGCAGTCAATGTCACACACATGCTGATTAATGCCATTAAAAGGTATAGTCCCCAGCATTAGTTGGGCCTTTCACACCATGCAACAAAGGGAAAAAAGAGACAAATAACCCCTAAAGGGAAGTGAAAGGTTGATGGGGGAATTTTTCAAGATGGGAGAGATTTCAGCACATTTATTCCTAACTTTATTGAGTCATAAAGCTGTAACTGATGGATTGAAGTCCTGGAGAGAATGGCAAGGAATGATATCCACAGCACAGGTGGAGGAAAAGCTAGGGGTAGAAAGACAAGAGATTTCTAGATATGAGACAAGAGGTTGAGGGAATTCGCATTGGGTGACCACGAATCCTTACCTGGAAGGAAGCCCACTGGTGGGCAGGGGAGTAGAGGACAGTGGGAAACGTTCAGAGCTGCAGGTGTGAACAGTGAGTGAGCTTGGTATTTCATACAATATTTGCTAGATGACACTGAAGTTGAGGATAATAAAATCATACTGGCATTCTTTGGCATGGCTGGTTTTTTCCAACAGCAGGAAATAGCTTGCATGCAGAAGCAAACATAACAGTTGGTTGCACCAATCCAAGACTAGTGTTTTTGTGGACAGATATAGAAGGGTGAGAGATTAAGAGCTTTGAGATTTTAGCAAGACAGTGGTTAACATAATATATCATGGGATCTCTCAGCTGGCTAAAAGGAGTCAGGGGAAAAGCATGGTTAATGAACTGGGAAAACGGGAGAGTAGTAGAGGAACCAATGACCTTGGAAATAAATGAGTAGGGGAGCAAGCAGAGAGGCTATGAGGGTATAACCAGATATGGTTACGCTGAAGTTTAATGTTCTGGAAGCAGAGACATTACAGAAGACAAGGTCAGAGTGTGGGCAATGTGATTGAGCTGGCAAAGCATGGTGGGGATGAGGTCTTGCAACGCTGAAGCTAAGTCACTGGATATATCCTCCACACGCAGATGCTGCAGACTACCCTGATGGTGGCAGTTCAGATAGCAAAGAGGACGTGAGCCAAGGGACTCAGCCCTCATGCGACCAGGGGAAGTAACAGGGATACAATAAGACAGCCAGGAAGAAGGGTAGAATATGGTCCATGGGAATTTCACTGGGAGGTATGGGATCATACAGTTTTGCAGGATGATGGCAAAGGAATGTTTTGGAAGCAATAGTGACCAGAGCTCCTTTGAGGCCCCTGCCCTCTCCAGAATGCACTTTCTTGAGGAAAAATCAGATGTGGGAGGGAGAGTTTATTTTTAATGAACCAGGGGTCCAAAAACGTTGAAAAAAGTTATGAGACAGTCAAATGAGAAAGAAAGAGGGGCAAGCCAGAGAGAATGAGAATGACCTTCACTGCGGGGCTTAATATTTCATCTTGAATACAAGCTTTATTTTTCACAAATATCTTTAAGATTTCAAGCCTGGGTCCAACCAGACTGACAGTAACAATGCAGTAGGATATAGTCAACATTCCTCTTCTCTTGGAATTACCTCAGGAATAACAAGAGATACTGTTTTGTTTGGTTTGGTTTGGTTGGTTGGTTTTGTTTTATTTTGTTTTTTGTTTGTTGTTTTTGTTTTGTTTTGTTTTGTTTTGTTTGAGACAGTCTTTCTCTGTCGCCCAGGCTGCAGTGCAGTGGCCTGATCTTGGCTCACTGCAACCTCCGCTCCCGGGTTCACACCATTCTCCTGCCTCAGCCTCCCAAGTAGCTGGGACTACAGGTGCCCGCCACCACGCCCGGCTAATTTTTGTATTTTTAGTAGAGACGGGGTTTCACCATGTTAACCAGGATGGTCTCCATCTCCCAACCTTGTGATCCACCTGTCTCGGCCTCCCAAAGTGCTGGGATTACAGGCGTGAGCCAACGCGCCCGGCTGAGATACTGTTTAGAGTCCAGGTTTATTCCTTGTTTCGAAGTTAGGTAGTTCAGTAAATAGAACAAGAAAGATTTTTCTCTGTAGATCTCAACAGAATATAAGCCAGTAGGTATTTGCAGATATATTATACCCTGGAAGGAAAGAAAAAATGCTCTGATAACTGGAGTTAAACTCTTGATGTAAACTATTTGCTTGGATTCCTTGACCAACATTTGGTTCTTACTAGAACCAAAAGAATTTACAAAAACTAAAGATGAAGGAAGGTCATCGGAGTTGTAAGCATGGCCTCTTGACTAATATACATGGCTGTTAAAAAGGGTTATTTTGGGGTTTTCAAATGGACAAAGAAAATACTAAGCTGGGCATAGTGGCTCACATCTGTAATCCCAGCACTACTGGAAGCTGAGGCAGGTGGATTTCTTGACCTCAAGAGTTTACGAGCAGCCTGGGGAACATGGCGAAACCTCATCTCTACAAAAAAAAAGGTAGCTGAGTGTGGTGGTACATGCCTGTAGTTCCAGCTACTTGGGAGGCTGAGGTGGGAGGATGGCTTTAGCCCAGGAGGCAGAGGTTGCAGTGAGCCAAGATCGTGCCACTGCACTCTATCCTTTGTGACAGAGCGAGACCCTGTCTCAAAAGAAAAGGAAAAGAAAATACTGTAATATGAGGATTTATTTTATAATATTCTCCATCTGGTACCCTTACATGTACCTGTCAGGAGCATAAGCTGGTGCATCTTTTCAGAGAGGCAATTACATTTGTATGCCCTTTAACCCGGTAGCTCTACCACTGGGTATTACCCTAAAGAAATACTCATAGATATGTACCTGGTTTAGCCATAATTGGTGACAACCTAAATACCCAATGACACAGGATGGTTAAATAAATGGTTCTATTAACATACAATGAGATACTACAGGGCCACAAAAAAATATATAGTCATATGAAATATTATATAGCAGGTCAGTTATGATTTATTATATTAAAATAACATTACACAAATATTTACATGTGATACCAATTTAAACATGAAATGTGTAAGCCTAGAAAAAAGACAGGAAAGATATAAATCAAAATATCTGTGATTATCTCTAGATATTTAGATTATGTATGGTTTTGATTCGATTTTTCTTCTTTTTTCAAACTTTTCTAAGAAAAAAATCCAAAACAAAACATACCACATCTACAATAAGAAAACTAATAATATGCTTTTATCAGTTTCCTGGGTATATTATTTGCAAAAATAATGCTCTAAAAATTCAAGTTAAAATTTTTTTAATTAAAAGGTAAAATATAAACGAAGACAATATTCTCTATATGTGAAAATATCCTGATTTCAAGGGGAAACTCCCTTTTAAGCAAAAAGGCCTTTAGGGGAGGAGCTTAAAGGACATGGCTCTGCCCATCTAACTTCTGACCCTTTTTTTTTTTTTTTTCTGCTAATAATCACACGGCTATTAGGGGCTGATGTCTTTAAATTCCAAGAATGAGTTAAAGATTATTTCTCTAGTCACATGATTAATAAAGATTTTAGTTAGCACCTATTTCATTTCCTACACTGTATTTAATGTTATGGATGGTGTAAATAATGGGAAAAAAAACTCAAAGTAATTAGAAATCAATTAAGAAAAAAAAAAACTGGGCCAGGTGCAGTGGCTCACTCCTATAATCCCAGCACTTTGGGAGACTGAGGCAGGCAATAGCTTGAGCTCAGGAGTTCGAGACCACCCTGGGAAACACAGTGAAATCCTACCTCTACAAAAAATACAAAAATTAGCCAGGCATGGTGTCGCACACCTGTAGTCCAAGCTACTCGGCAGGCTGAGGTGGGAGGCTTGTTTGAGCCCCAAGAGACAGAATCTGCAGTAAGCCAAGATTGCACCGCTGAAATCCAGCATGAGCGATAGAGCGAGACTCTGTCTAAAAATAAACAAACAACAACAACAACAAAAACTGTAGCTATTTACTTTAAATACAATAGGCATAAAATAACTAATAACAACAATTAGCATTCAAGCAGTGCTTTCCCCAAAGCCTTCTTAAATATTGTAAATGCCCAAATATAAGATGAGGTAGTTTTCCAAAACTCTCTGGAAACGAGAGATATTTGTGTATTTTTAAAGACTGACATATTATAGAACATTCTCTAGTTACTTTATTTAAACAACTAAGTGACGCTGAGGAAGACTCAATAGCCTGAAATGATCTCAGCCAAAGCTTTGGGATGTTTAGAGAGATCACTTGACAGAATTGGTTACAGAGGATGCAAAGATATTTAATGTAGATGTAGTCATTATTCCTGGGGTAAGGTGCCACAGTGCAAATGTTTAATATCATTGTAAACAAGTATTTTAATGTAACTACCTAAGTGAATCTTATGTATATTTATTTAACATCTACTTTATTCTGGGTCTGTATTCAATGCTAATGGCTTCTTTTATCAGCAGGCAAACTGCTCTTCCACCATAGTAACGACTAAGAGGACACTTTACCATTAACAAACACTCCCCAAAACATCATCATACTTGACTATACTAGCGCAGTAAAAGAATGAATATGGCCAAAATTTTGAGAAAATAAACCAGTATTTATGTTAATACAGATAAACAAAGAAGCAACCATTGTTTTTCAGCAGCTGGTTCTCTAGGACTAGTTTAATTGGGAGAAATAATTTTTAAATTCTTTCTCATGAAACTGTTACTATCGGGGTCAAAAAATCAATTAGCAATAAGTCTTATTTTCTGAAACAAGGCTTTGATAAACATGGTAAAGATGATTCCATTTGCTTTTACCATTTGTTTGGCTCTTTCATCAAAGCTATGTAACCCTCTTAGTTTGACATCACACAAAGAAAGACCTAAAGGATTTCATTAGCGCTGCTGCCTGGGCCTCACAGTGTGTCATCAACTTCTGATGCTATTTCACTCTCTAGCTCAAATGACTAATTTTAATCCACAAAAAGTTTGGTAATCCACTGAAGTACAATAAATCCAAAATAAAACTTCATCTTTGATTTACTAATTAAACTGTTCTTTTGACATTATCAACAGAACAGATTTTAATTTTTTTAGAAACTGGGTCTCACTCTATCGTCCGGGCTGGAATGCAGTCGTGTAATCCTAGCTCACTGCATCCTAGAACTGCTGGGCTCAAGCCATCCTCCCGCCTCAGCCTCCTAGTAGCTGAGGCTACAGATGCATGTCATCGCACCTGGCTAAATGTTTTTATTTTCTGTAGAGATGGGTCTTGCTATGTTGCCCAAGCTGGTCTCAAACTCCTGGCCTCAAGAAATCCCTCTGCCTCCGCCTCCCAAACGCTAGGATTACAGGCGTGAGCCACAGTGGCCTGCCTAGGGCAGATTTAAAATGATGCAAAGATCTTAACTATTTTCAACCAAGTTTGAAAGCTTTCTTGTTTGTGACAGAACAACTGGAGAAGAGTTCCTACTTCTAAATTTCTGAAGTCAAAACAATTAGCAGGAAAGCCTCCTTTCACCTGTTTTTCTTTCTAGGCACATTATTTCTCCTTCTTGCTACTTGACACAGTTTAAAAGAGATAATGATAGCTAGATGATAGGAACGGAAAAAGAGAGAGAAAGAAAGAGGCAGAGACAGAGAAAGAGAGGGTGGTGATGATGTGTATATGGATGGACAGAGCTGTACTATTTTGTGTATATCTATTCATACATATGCACATATCATCCGTCTATGTCTCCATCGTGTGTGTGTGTGTGTGTGTGTGTGTGTGTTTGTGTGTGTGTGACTTGTATGTCTCTCTTACTAAATGAAAGCTCTCTTAGGGGTTAGGGCAAGCACATTGTAGGTGCTCAATAAATTTCATTGAATGAAAAAAATTTAACACAATTTTTTAAAAAAACCTTGGCAGGTATTCCTTGACTAATTCCTTTTATACTTTCCTTCTGCCTCAAATGTCCCCACTCTCATCCCCCATTCTCATCTGCCCAGATTCTCTCCATTTCTTAAAGCCCAGAATAAATGTCGCTGCCTTGTTGAAACTTTCTGTGATTTTTCCAGCCAAAAGTAAACTCTCCCTTCTCCAAATGACCACTGCACGGGTACCTCCTCCCTAAAGCACTAACTGTTTTCTATCTTCTCTGCATCCAGGTGGGAGGCCGCTTGAAATGCGTATCCATTTTTTTCTTTTTCTTTCAGTTTTATACATGCAGAGCAGCATGTTGTTTGTTTGTTTGTTTGCTTGTTTGTTTTTAAGATGGAGTCTCGCTCTGTCGCACAGGCTGGAGTGCAGTGGCGTGATCTCGGCTCACTGCAACCTCCGTCTCCCTGGTTCAAGCAATTCTCCTGTCTCAGCCTCCCGGGTAGCTGGGACTACAGCTGCACACCACCACCCCCAGCTAATAGATATACACACACACATATATATATACACACACACACACACACACACACATAAAAAATATTATATATATATTTTTTATATATATATATATATATATATTTAGTAGAGACAGGGTTTCACCTCGTTGGTCAGGCTGGTCTCAAACTCCTAACCTCAGGTTATCCACCTGCCTCAGCCTCTTAAAGTGCTGGGATTACAGGTGTGAGCCACCGTGCCCGGCCAGCATGTTTTATTTGTCCTTGATGCTCCTCTCTCCACTCCTCCATCAGTTCATCCATCTGAATGCAGCCTAACAGGATAGTTAAAACACGGCCTCGGAAACCAGACATGCTTCATATAAATCCTGGCTCTACCACTTACTAGCTGCGTGACCTTGGCTACGTTACTTCACCTCTCTGTGCCTCAGTTTCCTCATGGAATACTAATAATAGTGCCCATAGGGTAATTTGATGACTAAATGAGTGAATCCATGTAAAGCACTTTCAAATGTCTCTGGAATGTTACAGGAAGTGTTCTATAAATGGATTCTATTATGATGGACTCAATATAATTTACTGAGAATCTACTTTGTACCGGGCTGTCTGCTCAGCTGTCACATCAGTAGAACTCCATAAATATTTGAGGAATGACTGGTGAGAGCTAACATTGACTCAGCCCTTTATTAAGTCAGTAACAAAAGTCTTTCAGGTCCAAGGTCTCATTTAATCCTCACAACCATTGCAAGGGGATGGATGTCACCCCCTCCACCTTCACCCAGGAGCAGAGTCCCTTCTGCACTGCATAAGCACATACTTAGCAGGTGAAAAGTCTCCATAGTGTTCACCTCACAAGCCCGCCAACTTCTAGAGATTTTTTTCCATTCCCTCCTGCAGCTCCCTCGACTTCACACGAAGCATCTTTTTTAGCATCTGTTCAGCCTGACTCCCGTCATTAGATACATTCTTATGTGTTTATAATGCATCACTGATTTGTTTCAGGACTAAATCGTGGGATCTAAAAATAAAGTGACGTTGAACATATTTCTTTGCATATTAACTTTAAAGAAATGGATTAATCATTTAGAAATAATCAAAATTAAATGATCCACTCGGCATGGAGCAGTTACCAAAAATAATAAAAAGTAAAAACTCTTCAGATTCCCACTTTGCCTTTTTTACTGCTTCTGGATTTGTTCATGTAAGTATATCCTTCATAATTTTTTCTTTTGAAAAATTAAGAGGTTTAGCTAGCCTATGGTAACCCAATCATGTTTTTTCCCTGGGGACATTTAAATGGAAGCAGGATTCATTTATTCTCCAAGTCAAATTCCCACTTTCAAAAATGACATTGCGGAATTGCTATCATCATCCTAAGAGATGGAACAAAGAATGATAAATAAAGTGATGCATGTGTTGGTATAAAAGTTATTTTCTGACATTTCAGCCATTTATCCAACACATATGCTCTGTCTGTCCACCACAGGCTGGGCAGGATGAGGATCTAGAACTGAAGAGGGTGTAGTTCTTTTCCAAAATCAGCTTCCTCAGTAGAATGGGAGGCAAGACTTCCAAATAAATGTGACAGCACAAGACGGAAAGCTTTACGGAAAGGAGGGCAAAGGGAGTGGGGAAAAAAAAAAAGGTCAATTCCTGCTGAAATAAAAATATGATCTGCCTATTTGATAGAACATTTAAAATATTTTCCCCTTCAACGTACATGCACGCATATCCATTTTGACTGTTTGCTTCTTTTCTTTCTTTGGAACCTGACAATACTCTCAATCACCAGCCCTTGGGTGTTTACCTGTCACCTAGGCTTGGTGACATTGTTTTATTCAATTTGATATTTCCCTATTACTCAGAAGAAGTTATATATGCACATAAATATACATTCTGGTTGCAACATTAAATAATGAGGCAAACTACAGTTTATAAAATGCAGTTGTTCCATGCCACATTTCATTTTAGGAGAGGGAGGCCTACAGCCAACTGTGAACAATTACCAAATTGTCAGTGGAATTCAATAAATGTTGTTTAAAAAAACTAATTATTTGTTACAATAACCAGCTACTACTGCCACTTTGTATTTGGAGGTTTGTAAACTACTTCCATTTGAAATGTAATTGATTCCATTTTTATCATTTGTTCAAGTTTATGTGGTTATTCTCATCCTAAGAGATGATAACATCTATTTTCAGCAAATTATACATTATAATTCCTCATTCAAAAGCTGTAACAGAAAACAAAATGCTAATTTATGCTGTAAACGAAACTACAGAATCATAATCACTCATTGTTAACATTAGGGACTAAACTGCTACTGGAAATAATAAATTGGAGCAGAATGTGTAGGGGTTGTTGGTTAGATTTTTCTTTTTCTTTGCATCATTTTTGCTTGTTTTGTTTTGTTATTACACAACCAACACACTTTCTAATACTCTTTCAGGCAAGAGAGTACATGGATGTCTTGTCTTCTTCCACATAGAAGCCAGACATTCACTGGGCTTCTCACTATTACCTGCAGCTCTCTATCTGAAATCTACGGAAGACATGCTCACAAAGCAATCAGAAGTGTACACTACAGAGGAGAAGCGGACTAGAACTACACACCTGCTTTTCCACATTCCATTAAGTTTCCACATCTACATTTCCTTTGCATCAACCATCTCCTCCCCCACCCACTTCCCTCCTCCTCTCCACTGCACGTTTCTCCTGTATGAAGACCCCACTGTAACCTCTTCTGGTCAAGGTGAGCCTTCCCCGATAGCAAGCTTCCCCTCTGTTTCAGCCACTACACCGAACAAATGCATACATGCACATAAACCCAGTAACTTTTTTTAAAGATGGGGTCAGTAGCTACGATTATAGGCACACGTCATCACACCTGGTTAATTTATTTTTATTGTTCTTTAGAGACGGGGGTCTCCCTGTGTTGTTCAAGCTGGTCCCAAACTCCTGGACTCAAGGAATCCTCCTGCTGCAGCCTCCTGAGTAGCTGGGATTACAGGTGCGAAAAAATCGTGCTCTGGCAAAATCATTAACTTTCAATAAATATAGTCAATCCTTATTAACACACACAAAAAGGGTGGGGGTGGATCTGGTACCGTATTCTAGGCACTGCTTTGTTGAAATAACGATCTTCATGTGAAAATAATGTAATACCACCTAATGGCATTTTCTCCTTTCTTCTTTTATTAAAACATAGAATCCAAAAGAAAGAAACATTTTAATATAATTATTATATCAAAAATGTGAATTTTTCGAAAGGACCTAAAAGTCACACTGCCTTCTAGAGTAAATCACTTTTCTGCTGCCCTTTTATTTAATGCCGTCTGCTGTACACATTTACCTCTTTGCTGGCAAAGTGTGATCATTGATTTCCTATGGTCTCTCTGGAAGGAAGTTCTGCTTCCTTGATGATGAATACAAGGGGTAGGTGACCCCATTCTCATTCCAATGCAAGCCTTGCACTTTTACATTTCCGCTAGGGCCACAGGAATGTGAAAGCAGCAAGAAACTCCTCGCCCTCTTCGTAGAGACTGTCTTGCTGTAACTACTGACATTTCATGTTTTCCCTCCCCTTCCCACAACTGTATTTTGGAAGATCACAAAATAAGGGCTGAACCACTGAAAGGCATTAGTTCTTGATGGACATAAATGTTAGGTGCATGATTCAGTAGAGAAGATACCTGTTAAAGCATGGCCGTGATGAGAAAGGTAAATTTCAGCGGATTAGTTCATGAGAGTGTATCCCTCACTATATATATGATAGGGTTTGGATACATCTGAATGATTATAAAATTATTCTATTCGTGTATCTCACAATTACATTTCTTCTGTCGAATATTTTATTGATATTCATGTATATTTGGAATGAGTACCCCACTAAGCCATAATTATTCTGTTTTAGAAGGCCCTGTCTATCTCTCAGGCTAGATCCACCATTCAAACCAAAAAGAATGGTCAACTCAAACATCTAGTCCAAAAAGCATCAGGTAGTTACGGTTGATTCCACCAAAAGAGACAACTTCACCTCATTCATCAAAAAGAATTCTATCTGGTTTTATATATATATATATATGAAAGTTATATATATACATATAAAAGAAAGTGGGCAAACTTGGGCAAACAAAGGAGATATTCACTATTTCACAAAGCTGGCAAATAAATGACACCATTGCCAAACTTGCCAGAAATGTACATGTGGCCACACAATTTCTTCTGTGTTGTAGCAGAAAGTGAGTACAATGGGGAGAAAAAGAAGAAGCTGGCATAAGTCTGCCTGGTGGAGAGCTCAGCTTTCCCTAACTAGCGCTGAGACCTTACACAAGTCACTTAATTCTCTGTGCTTTGTTTGCCTCATCTATAAAATGGGAATCAATAGTAAAAGTACCTACCTCACATGTTGTTATGGAGATTAAAAGAGCCAAATACTTATAAAGTATATGGAACAAGAATTGATAAATGGTAGTTATTGTCGCTGTTCTTTAATTGGCAAGTTTAAGGTTTACATAAATTACAAAGAAAAGCGAACACCACCACTTTGGGAGGCTGAGGCGGGCAAATCACTTGAGATCAGGAGTTCGAGACCAGACTGGTCAACATGGTGAAACTCCGTCTCTACTAAAAATACAAAAATTAGCCAGGCGTGGTAGCGTGTGCCTGTTGTCCCAGCTACTCAGGAGGCTGAGACAGGAGAATCGGTTGTACCCAGGAGGTGGAGGTTGCAGTAAGCTAAGATTGCACCACTGCACACCAGCAAAAAAATTAAAAAACAAAACAAAACAACAAAAAAAAACAGAGGAAGGAAGGGAAAGGAAGAGAAGGGAGGAAAGAAAGAAAGAAAGAAAGAA
>NW_012104176.1:528954-532318 GCF_000951045.1 Mandrillus leucophaeus | reverse complement strand
AAGGAAGGAAGGAAGGAAGGAAGGAAGGAGGGAGGGAGGGAGGGAGGGAGGGAGGCAGGCAAGCAAACAATGTTTTCAAGCTGATGCATTAAGTAAGCCAGCCTTATTGGAAGACCTGCAACAAACTCCTTTCCTCTCCTATACCCACAGGAGAAACCCAAAGTCAGAAAAATTGGAGTTATGTGAAAGCTGAGGTTCTGTGAGCTGGATTTACAGGATTTCTAAAATTTCTTTAAGGTAAGAATGTAGAAATGCACTTAAAACTCTTTTGCAGTTCATACTACATCTTCAGGGAAATAAAAATGTTGAAAAAGTGTAGAAGCCCAGTTGATATTTTTTGAACTTTGAGGTATTGGCTATCTAACAACTTTATAAATGGAGGACATTCCCAAGTCTTGGCTCATCTCTGGGGATGCCAACATTGTCACCACTTTAAGAATTATGAAATGTGCAGAAAGAAAGAAAAAAAAAAAAACACTGAATTCTTGATGGTACTTGGACTGAATGGAAAAGAAGCGTTCCTCAGTGGGCTGCTTTCTGCTTTGGCTATCCATATTCATGGAAGTAATGCCAAGCCAAAAAAAAAAGGGCAGTCAGCACAACATTTCAACAACTTACCCACATCCATTAATGATTCTGCACTGAAACTTCTCCCTTGCTGGAGAAGATACAGTGAGTATACAGAATTATGGGTACTGGCTAATTCAAAACAGTCACTGCCTACTCTGAGAAGATAGTGCTCTTATGAGGATGCCATTTTATATTTCTAGTCTGGAAAATCTGAGGAAATGGTGGGGGGAGGGGGCAGAGAAAGAAAAGTTTAAAAAGCAGGGTCAAGCCTCGTGGTAATGTCTTTTACATAGCCTCAGGTTAAGCTACCTAGTAACCAAAAAGCTGGTCAATCAGGTGAGTGAAGTCAGATGTCTGGCCTCATGGACACCCAAGCGGTCAGCTAATTGGCTCCATTTTTCACTTTCAATTGATTGATTCAATATCATACAGACCTGGCCTGCTTCAATTTGGGCTTACATAGTGACAACTAATAAGGTGACCTGGGTCCAAACTGCAAGCAATCATGACCACTCCACAGTCAGCTTTCTGATGGAGAGAGAAAGCCGAAACAACTACAGGAGAGAATCACAGGTTGAAAAGCACAACATCAAAAGATAAAGCTCGGTTTTGGAAGCTTGCACTACTGCCATCCCTAGGCGTGAAACTGTAAATTAAAGAATGGTCTGCTGTCTGCTGCACTGAGCCAAATCAGAGACATTTCACATATACACTTTAATTGGGGGTTTCGTTCTAATTGAAGAAATGAATTCCACCTAAGCAGATGCTCCTCCCCGCACACACACACTTGCTATGATATGTTTTGCACATTGGCAAGTGGGTGCAAAATATCTGCAACATGGTCCTCTCAGATATAGGATGGAATTTCCCAGTTTTTAAATGGTAACAGATGTAGTTTCGGCTCTAATACACATTGGGCTCTCTCCAAAAAATCACCCCTCCCTCCCCAGCTTCAAGAATAAAATGTCATAGAACAAGTGAAAACCTGGTCGGTCATGATTTGTGGTTGGGTTTTTGTTGTTTGTTTGTGTTTCTGTTTTTCAGGAATGAATAAATGCCCTAGTTGTTTCCAATTTTCCAGGTCTATATATCAAGAACCTCCATCTTCATTATTTTTTTTACTTGCTTGTTTATAACGAGAGGTGTCATAATCATGTGTCTTGTGAAAATGAAAGTAATCAAAATGCCTTGTGATTCCAGGAAAAGAGCTTCTTAGGGAGACATGCCTGCCTGCTATTGATGTTGCAAAAAGGCTCCTTTTACATGGTATTAGATGTTGAGAGCACATCATATTGATCTAGAAATAAAAAGCTTGATTTTTTTTTTAGTACAGTCAACCCTTACCTTCATAAGCACTTTGTAACACTAGGAAAAGGATTTTATTTTTAATTGAGGTAGAGTAAACAAATTATATTTGAAGAACATTGCTATTTTTAGGAAACGCTGGATATGTAAGCATTTTGGCAGCAATCAGGGTAAAATCATGAATAAGTCTCACTCTCACAAATTTGGCCCAGGCCTTCCTACAGCAGTTCTGCCCGAGTCCAAGATGAGATTTAAAGTATCGCCTTTCTTGTATCCTTTTTCTTCTTAGGAACAGTTAAGAGCATGTTTCTCAATCATGTGCCCATGCTCAAATGCTGAAAATGCAAACTGGAGATCAGTAAGGTCCCTTATGCACATGTACTCTTCATCCCCGAAAATGGAGATTGTGGCTGTGCTGGAAACCGCAAATCCTGGTAAGATTCACTGCCCCGGCTGCATTTACTACCAGAGATTAAAGCTTCGGTAGCATCTGACGCACCTTCCCCTAATGATGTACATCTCTCATTTGTTTCTGTACTTTATCTTAAAGTTCATACCGCACCACTGGAAGAAGAAATCAATACTTCAAATAATCCCCCTCTCCCCACCATGCAATTTCACTGCACTAAGAGTAGCACAGTACCCAATACCAGCCCGAGACCCAATCATTCTCCATAGAGCAGAGCCGGCTGCTTTATCAGAAATTCTTTCGATTTTCTTAGCAACATGAGTATCCCCTTCTAGAAGAAAGATGTTGCCTCTTGGGGAAACGCTTTTCCACCTCAAGTTAAACTAACTTTACCCGAAGAAGCCGGTAGTTTTCCTCTTTTTAAAACGCCCCCCTCCCCCAAATGGTTCTCTCTTTCCTTTACTCCAAACCTGCCCCCACCCCGTCCCTCTCTCCCACCTCCTCTGGTTTCCAAGGAGTTTGCACGTGATTGCCTGTCTTGTGAAATCCAGACGCAGCCCTTCGCTTTTAAACGCTCTCAAATGACTTGTTTCTATCTCGTTAAAAATGCTGCGAAAACTCCCATCACTGCAAAGCTGTATCACTGCTTCCTTAGACCCAAGTCTCCTTCCTCTCTTCCTTTGGAGGAATACAAAGTGCCTGAGTTTCACGGCCCCGGGTGCAGGTCGGAGGCACGCGCCTGGAAACTTGTCCTAACGCATCTGACTCCAGGACTAGGGGGCGCGGCACTGCCGAGGACGCCCGAATGCCGTCCGGGCTTCTGCCGGGCGTGTGGTTCAAGCCTTTTGTACCCGCCTCAGTCCTCAAAGACGAGCAGGGCTTGGTTTCTGACTCATCGACAGACATACACACGCGCGCGCGCGCACACACACACACACACACACACACACACACGCAGGCAGGCACGCGGACGCCCGCTCCTGGTGAGCTGGAGTTTGCGGAGCTGAAGGGGTCGTTGGCTCTCGGCAATCCCAGGCGGGCGCGAGGAAGCGTGGAGATCACCCAGGGCCCGCCAGGCGG
>NW_012104176.1:499562-528184 GCF_000951045.1 Mandrillus leucophaeus | reverse complement strand
CCTGGACCGCCCACCGAGTTGCTAATGCCTTTCACCGTTGCTTCTCCACCGCGCCTCTGGCCCCAACTTTCCCCAGCCCAGACACGCGAGCGCGCGCGCACACACACACAGACACACACCCGCGTGCACACACACACACGCGCACACACGTACACACATGCCTCCCCTCCCTCGACCCCAGCTCTACTTCCCCGTGTAGTTTGGAGATGACAGATGCCTGTAGACTTTCACCAAACAAGCGGTGGGGGCAGCAGACTACAACAGTTATTTAATTAAAAGGCATTTTTCCTCTATTTCTCGCTCCAGCTCCCAGAATAGCTTTTTCACCCCTAGACCCCTGAGCACATGCCTGTCTCTCCAGATTACCAGTGGCCCGCTGACACCCATTTCCTTCCACGCCCCCCTTCCGGCGTCTACCCCCAGTTTTCCTGGGCCCCCCGAGTCACACCGACACGCACACCTACAGGCCGGCGGCGTGGAGCGTCTAGGGCACGATGCAGCCGGACTGCATTGCACAGTCATCAAAGTTAAGTGTGTGTGTTTGTGGGGTGCTTGTGCGCCCCGGGGGAGGCGCGGGGTCAGGAGCGGAGCCTCCACTCTGCACCCCACCCCCCCCACCTCCGCGGGTCAGGGGACGCCTCTACTTGAGATTGCAGCCATTTTAGGGAAAGAGGCGGCTCGGGCCCCGAGGGGAGTGGAGGGGGGACAGCACGTCGCGGGGGGCTCGTGGCTCTGCAGCCCCTCGGCGCAACTGGAAGGCGGGTAGGCGCCGGGCGCACAGGGGCGCGGCGCCCGCGGCGACTTGGGGAAGGTTGCGCTCGAGTTCCCTGGTTCTGCCTGGAGTTGTTCGGGGTAACGCGCCGGCTCCTGCCTCTTTCTCGGGTTCCCGCTGGGCTGGGAGGTGGTGGGGGAAGGTGTCGATGGCAGATTGGGCACGGGAGGAACGCGACAGAACCTGGAGACTGGAAAGCTAGCGATGGGGGAAGGGGGGGGTACCTCCTCACGCCGGTTGGCGCTGACCCAGACAGTGCGACCCACTTGGCCCCCCATCCTCCCCACCCCCTCCCGAGCCTCTGCCTCCCCACCGAGTACCAAGTGAGCGCGCGGCAGGGGGCAAGGGGCGCGACGCCGCCCGGCACCGAGCCACCCCTTACCTGGTTGGAAGGGGTTTCCCAGGAGGAGCCGTAGTTGTAAAAGAAGGAAGAGAAGAGGGTGTCTTCCGACAGCCCGCAGCCCGCCATGCTCTGGATGCAAATAAAATGAGGAAAGAAAAAAAAAAGCACACATACACAAAAGCAACCCAAAATTTTAAAAATCAAATTAAACCAATAAACCAAGAAGAAATTCTCTCGAAAATAAAGAAAAGGAGGGGGAAGGGAATGGCAAAGGGAACGGAAACTCTCGGCGGTGCTCCCTCTCCGGGAGAGGAGGGATGCTCGGGCTGCCGCCGCCGCCGCCGTCGCCGCCGCTGCCGCCTTCTCAAGACGGTACCTAGAGAGGTTCGTCCTGACTTGGGCAGCCGCCGCCGCCGCCTGTGCCGGCTGCGTGTGTGCGCGCGTGTGTGTGCGTGTGCGTGTGTGAGGTGTGTGCGCGCAGAGCGAGAGACCGCAGGGGAAGCGAGAGGGCGAGATAATGAGCTAGCCGGGATGGAGGCGCAGAGGCAGCGCGAGCGGGCGGGCGGGCGTGTGCGCGCGGGGGTGCGTGCGTGTGTGTGTATGTGTGTGGTGTGTGTGTGTGTGCGCGCGCGCGCGCCAGCGCGAGCGCGCGCGTGTGGCTGGGTGTGCGTCTGTTTGGGGAGCTCACCGGAGAGCCGGGGCCGTCACGTGGGCGCGCTGACTCCGCCGGCTGCCGGGGACAGCCTGTACTACAGCCCCGGCCACTAAATCAGCCCGCTCCGCCAGACCTTTGCAGCCCGCGGCCGGCCCGCCGCCTTCTCCGACCTCCTAGCCATCCCCGCCGAGCCATGCGCGCCCCGGGACGGCAGGGGGCGCGGGTGAGGCCGCGGGCAGGTGGATGGATGGGTGGGGAGTGGGCCGCCCTGAGCCTGGGAAGCGGAAAAATGCTTGAGGAAAAACACAGGCCCCCCCACGCTGCGTCCCGCACCCTCCTGGCAAGCCTTCCTTCCATCCTGTTTGAAGATTTTTTTTTTTTTAATTCCTAAAATTGCTTTTCCATGCAGAGACCCCTCTTCCAGCCACGGGAAAATTATTTTCACATAGTTGCTACGTCCTGCTTTTCTTTCTTTCGCGATCCCTCCAGCCCCCTGCGCTCGTGTCCACGCAGGCACAGACACACCGGTGCCTGCCTCCTCCCATCCCAAATGCAAACCCACTTCCTTTTGCCGGTTGCTGTAGTTAAGCTAAGTCAATGCTACATCAAACTAGGCTAGGCTGAGAGGACTGGAAAGTGGATTTAGGGGACAATACTGCCCCAGCAGGAAGAAAGGCTCTAGTTTGGCGTTCTGTTGATTTAACAGTTTAAAACGAAAATGGATTTTGTAGCTTCTGCACTAAAACTCAGGCCCCTTGAGTCACAATTATTTAAAGGGAGCTATTCTCTGAAGTCCATTATATGATATAAAAATGTAAACGGATATAATGCCGTCTCTCTCTCTCCCCACAAGATGGTATTTTAGAACCAAATCTTTCAGTCTTAATAATTGGATGGCTGAAAGGTTTGTTTTGTGTTTCTTTTTTTTCCTGCAAAAAGATATTCTTTACCTGCTTCCCCTTACTCTTTACACAGATATTTATAGAAAGTAAAATTCAAATAAAAACCAGCATATCTGTGTAAGACGCTCTTGAAAGTATTTGAATCCTTTCAGGAAGACTTAAAACAACCTCTTATAGCCAGTTTATATTGTTTCCTTTCTGAATCCCGTTTCCAAATGCTGCCTATTTTTATTCAAACCAATTGTGTTTTTCAAGAGTTCACACTTCCACTTGTAAATTTCCCACTGGAGGTCGAAATCCTCTGTGAAATAAACATTTCCACAGCAACGCAGTGATGTCAGAAACACCAGCTAGTGATTTCAGAGGGGAAATAAAACAGGAGCAAAGAATGGCTCTAGAAAGACAGTTCCTTCATCCTTGCGAATAGCATGCCTCCTAGTAGAAATTCAGAAAACATATCTGGCTAAATACCTGTTTTCTTTTTCTGAGATTGACTTATTTTTCAAAGGCATGTCAAATGATCTTTTAAAAAAATAGGTCACCATCCTCTTTTCTGGATTGGTGAAGAATGGTGTTTCAAATCAGTGGTGCCTAACCACACTGGCCACTATAGATTTTTATAAGGGGGGGAATGTTTTTTCTAAAAATTGATGTTGAAGAGAACATTGAAAGATGAAATTTAATGTACTAACTTCAGGCCCAAATAATGCTGACTGACCTGGCTTCAAACTTACAATAGTTTTTTTAAAGTATTAAGCACACAGAAGTTCTATTCAGTTATCGAAATTGGTGCTGATCTCACCAATTTAGAATAAAGGGGCTTCTCCATTGTTCACTCTATTGTTTCCTGTGTCTCCTGGCTGAGAAAAAGAAGGGAGGAATTCTTCATACTGCCCCTAATTCAATCCCCCTGCAGTCCCACCCTTATAAACATTAAATGTAAAGAGACCAGAAAATATAAAATTAGGCCCAATGCCTGGGTTTTCTTAGGCTTCCTGTCTAAATGAGTTTCTTTAGAAAACATTTACACAAAGCATTATAGAAATGTACACTTTGTAAATTGCTTTTCATGTATACGTTAGCCCAAGTTAACATTCTGTTCCTGCAGCCACTCACTGATTCCCTGATTTTAGCTCAGGTCGCACATTCACACCAATGGAAGTTCATTCTGTCTGTGTTATCCCATCCCCTATTGGTTGGATAAATGGATTCATTTCTCACAGTTTTGGGAGACGCAGGACTCTTTATCTCCATTTTACAGATGTGGAAAAGGGCTCAGAGATGCTAAATAACCTAACCCAGGTCCCGCAGCTACAAAGCGATAGAAATTGAACCTAAACTTTGTGACCACACCTACCTCTTTCTTCCAGATCTAACTGAGCCCATCACAGTTCTGCTCTTGTGTGGTCATTTCAGCCTTGATATACCAAATGGAGTAAGTGATTCCAACCCTTTCCCCACAATTGACGGCAAGTGTACATTTGTGAAATGTCTTCATTTAAAAATTGATTGCCTGTGCTCATCCACTGTCCACAAGAGCCCTGTTAGGCAGCCATTATTAGTTTTTTTAATAGACCAGGAAACTGAGGCTTAAGGAAAGACCCTCCCCCCAACTCCCCCTCCTTCCTACAGCTAGTAAGTGGAAGAGCTGGGTCTCGAACCAAAGACTTCTGGCTCATGCCTCTCTTTCCCTGAACAAACACATAGGAAAACAGATACATGAGCCACCTAGCAGGCCTGGTGCCTACAGAGGCATCCAGGGATAAAGAGGCAGGAACAGGTTAAAAAGAACCTCCTCCGGACACAAACAGGGGAACACTGCATAAAAGTCTCACCTCCAGCCTGAAACATTTGTTTCCCCTCAAGTCTCCAGCTCTTTCTTTTTTAAACAGGAAAGCCCCCAAAGACGGCCACCTGAGTAGTTTTCAGATAAAATGCCTCCTTCCCTGTTTGCCCCCTCTCGCTGGCAGCTCTGCCACCCCAAAAGAATTCTGCCTTCATTGATAGACTTGCTCACCTGGCATCCCCAAAGTAACATGGAGGTTTGTTTGCTAGCTCCCAGCAACATAAAACAAGCTGCCACCCCACCCCCTACCCTCACCGGGGCCCAGAACAGATGGAGACAGCCCCTTGGGAAGCAGAGGGAGCCGTAAGCTCATTGAGAAAAGATCACTCCAGCCACCTTGCCAACTCCTTGCTGTGCAGTATTCAGAAGTCTGAAGATGGAAACCCAAAACAGAAAGCTTTCGATTTCCAGATCCACTGTGGTTGGTTCTCTCAAGACAAACCAAACTTTCTTCTGCACGTATTCCCCTATCATATTGCCAAGTCACAATTTGTCATGTTGAAAATATGGAATTTGTTGAACTGATATCATCCTATTAGTGAGAAATCCATCTTTATTCATAATTACTTTCCCCCCAAGAATTAAGTTTTGCATTAATCTCGTATTGGAAATTGGTTAATAGCCCAGATGATGTGGAGTGTTTTCATTGTTTATAAATGAGGTGCATTAACACTCTCGTACCACTAGGGTCTCATTTAGCGAATGACTGCTCGGCTCTGCAGATGCAAGAGGCCAAATTCTTGTAGATGTGAGTAAAAAATGATCATCTTGGCTAAAACTGCAGATGGGAAGCAGATGTAATGTACAGAGGAAGTCAATTTCATTCCGTCTTTTTCCTTTATTAAAATAAAGTCTGTTAATTTGTCTTACTTAAAAAAGCATTCTGAATGCAAACACATGAGTTAACTTGAGGCAAAGTGAAAACCAATATCATTCCTGCCTTCAAGAAGTTTACAGTCTCAACAAATGTTTGGTGTATCAGGATTTGGGGTTGCCACTATTCCTTTGAAACTGTTTAAAAGTTTACATCTCATCGAAATCATAATTACCCTGGGGAAAGATTAAAATTAAGAAGTTGTGAGACACAGAAATGTCAGGAGGGCAAAAGAAACATATAACAGAAGAGGAAGTTATCTTTAAAAACATGGGATGCCAAGGTCAGGGAGGAGGGTGCAACAGTTAATGCAAAAAGAAACTGAGGCAGGGTCAGGTGCGGTGGCTCACACCTGTAATCCCAGCACTTTGGGAGGCTGAAGCGGGTGGACCACTTGAGGTCAGGAGTTTGAGACCAACCTGACCAACATGGTAAAACCCTGTTTCTACTAAAAATACAAAAAATAGCCATGCGTGGTGGTGCACACTTGTAATCCCAGCTACCTGGGACGCTAAGGAGGGAGGATCGCTTAGATCCAGAAGGTGGAGGTGGCAGTGAGCTGAGATCATGCCACTGCACTCCAGCCTGAGTGACAGAGTGAGACTCTGTCTCAAAAAAAAAAAAAAAATCAAGAAAAGAAACTGAAGAAGAAATGAACCTCGAAAGAGCTACAGCAACAATAATAGCAAATACTTAGTGAATTCTTCCAACGTGCCAGGCATGATATACAGCGCATAACAATCTATTTTGCTTTGGGCTTCCTTGAGAAAAGGATTGGAGTGCAAGTTGTTTATTTGGGAGGTAACCCTAGGAAACACAGGTAAGGAAATAGGAGAAGTAAGAGAAAGAAGTGGAGGAAGCTATAAGGAGCGCATCTGTGGGTAGGAAGAGTTTAGTTCTGCTTGGGATCCTCTGGGAGGCAGTGTGGAATTCACAGTCTAGACTGACCCTCCTGGAAATGTGAGGGGCTAGGGTATTTGCTGATCTTCCACCTCCTCAGTGGAAGGCTACTCCCAGGTGTTGGTCACTCCCGGGCACATCCCACCTGTGGCCAGCACAGGAAAAGTGGGGTCTAGCAGCCAGAGCAAGTCCTCGGGCAAAGGGGTGCTGCTGCTGATGGAATCTGAGAAATTCATGGAAATGGCCATGCGTGGAAACGGTCAGGGCTGTGCAGATCTGAGTTGGGACCAACAGCATCTGCGACAAAAACATTAACTTATTTAATTTTACCAAAACCTTATGAAGTGGGAATGATTACATTTCCAGTTTCTCCCAGGAGAACACAGTCTAAGAGAGTGAGGAGTGGCATCTGTTGTTTTTACCCAGCTAGTGTCGGTTCCCTCTTCTGGGAACAGCCCCCTGTTCTTCCTTTGAGAAACATTCCCTTCCCCGTGTCAGTGATCTGACCTCACTCTCTCACTCCAGGGATGTGCAGGGGACCCCAGCTGACTGGATGAGAGCTCTGCCTCAGATTTGCACTGGAGCCATAGAGAGGCGTGCTCTCTCTGCTGGGAGAGCAAGGCTGGGAGAATGTGTAAGCCTGGCGCTCTTCCAGGCCATTTGACTCCCACCGGAATGAACCCAGCTGCTTAAGAATGAAGCCAGCTCAGAAGGAAAGAGAGGCTGAGAGGAAGCACTGCAGATTCCTGACTTAGATCCTTTGAGCAACTGGATCCAGCCCAGCCTGAAGCTAGACACCTCCCTGGACTTTCTCAGTGTGTAAGCCAATAAACTTCTCCTCTTTATAAGCCAGTTTGAGCCTGATTTATAGAAGTTTAAAGCATCTTGGCCAAAATCACATATCTAACAAGTGTAGAGTAATATTCAGATCCATACAACCCTAATTCCATATGCGCGAGGATTCTTAACCACCATGCTGTACAGTGGCAAATGCCATCTATGGCAGGACAGAGCTCAGAGCCACATCCTTTCATTGCCTGGCCCTCACTGGGAGTCTCTTCCCTTCCAGAAGCAGCTGCCGATTTGTTTAACAGGGTAATTGATCAGGGTACATGTTTGTTTGTTTCTTTCTTTCTTTTTGACTCTTATGGAGGCAAACATCTCAGCTTTATGTGAATTGTTTGTTGCATCAAATCATTAAAAGTCTGCACATGTCTCGATCACTTGGTGAAAGGCTGGAGTGGAGGTGAGAGAAAGTGTAAAAAGAAAACGGAATTAAGACCAGGCATGGTGGCTCATGCTTGTAATCTCAGCACTTTGGGAGGCTCGAGGCAGGCAGATCACTTGAGGTCAGGAGTTCGAGACCAGCCTGGTCAACGTGGTAAAACCCCGTCTCTACTAAAAATACAAAAAAAAAAAGTTAACTAGGCATGGTGGCAGGTGCCTATAATCCCAGCTACTCAGGAGGTTGAGGCAAGAGAATCGCTTGCACCTGGGAGGCGGAGGTTGCAGTGAGCCCAGATCTTGCCACTGCACTCCAACCTGGGTGACAGAGCAAGATTTCATTTAAAAAAAAAGAAAGAAAGAAAGAAAGAGGAAAAGAAAAGGAAAGGAAAAAGAAAAGAAAGGAAAGGAAAGGAAAAGAAAGAAAAGAAAAGAAAAAGAAAATAGGGAATTAAGACCTTCAAGTCTTGCCTCTTTTCTGATGACCCAATCAGGCAATATTTCTGGACAACCTCTGCATTAGTCAGGACTCAGTTGCAAGTGACAAAAACCCAACTTCACTGGCTAAAACAAAACAAAACAAATTTTAAGAACTTTAATGGTTCTCCTGACTGAGAGCCCAGGAGTAGGGGTGTTTTCAGGCAAGGCTGGTCTATGCAAATCTCAAACAGATTTCTTGGCTTTGCTTGCCTTTGGGTTGACTTCATTTTCCATTCCACATGGAGCCTCCAACAGCACCTGGCTCACCTCTTCCTTTGTATCAGTGGTCCTAAGGAAAGAGAGTACGCAAATGAGGTAGATGTGCATCTCTCTCTCTCTCTTTCTCGCTCTCTCTCTCTCTCAACAGTCCAGTCAAAAATCCTTAGATCCTAAAACATTGGCTCTGGTTGGGTCATGTTCCCATCTTTACATTAATTACGGTAACCAGTGGGATGCAATGCTTTCTGATTGGCCAGGCTTGAGTCTCATGCCCACCCCTGGCTCTAGAAGTCCATAACACCAAAGCAAATAAACAGACTGAAGGAGACATGACTCCCCAGAGGAAAATTGGAGCGCAGTCTGTCTATCTGGTACTTTTGGGAGAATGATGGTTGGATGTCAAGCAAGCAAAAATGGCAGTCATCCACATCACACCTACTATGTGCTCTGCACTGTGGATGACTTGATAGAGGGGAAGTGACCGCTTTCTTGTCCTTAAGGAGCACATGCCGTGTTTAGAAAAAAAAGTGTCACTACCTGTAGAACAACAAATAAAATATCTAATAATAAATGAAGTTCACTGATGAGCATATCACAGGTTGTTATTTGCAGACAACAGAATACACTCCAGATACTTTAGGCAGAAAGTCAGGTAACTCATATAATTCCCAGGAGGGTTAGAGAATTGGGTTTGGATGCCACAAATAGGAACAAAGCTGCCAGGAAAAAAGGCTGTATGACAATAGAGACTGGACACCAGAAACTCTACCACCTACGGTCTTGGAAGAACAGGAAGCTTGGTAACCTCATTTACCAGAACATCTGATCTCGCTGTACTTAGCAGTTGCCATATATTGTGCACTTCTGCCTGTAAGACTGGAGAAGGTGTGTTTGCCTGGAGGCACCTTGGTCACATGGGTGACCATACCTGCAAAACATTCTGGGAAATGTTGCTTTTGGCTCTCTGGTCTCTATGAACCAGAGAGTTAGTAGGAGAGTGTTGCAATGGGTACCGAATGAATTAATTTACAATATCTGTCATAGAGCAGGTGACAGGAGTTCAGTGGAGAGAAGAAGATACAGGCCAAGATCCGATCATCTGTCACATTGGTGGTCTGACATTTGCTAAGAAATCAGAGGATATAGATGCTGGGGGCAAAATGTCCACAGAAGCCACACCTGATCCATACCTCCAAGTCCTGGATGCCATTTGAAGGCAGATAATGGCAAGTTGTGTTTGTCCATGGGCAGACGATCAGGAGGAAGCCTGTGCTATGTTGTGTGAATCATCTTAACACCTCCCTCGCCTTCAATATCAATATCCAATGTCTCTCCTTAAATGCTTCCACTTCTCTCTACTTCCACTCAGTCGCCTCGGCCGGGCTACCTTTCTCTTCTGTCAGGACCTTATGGTAGATTCCTAACAGGTCTTTTTGCATCCATTGTGACCCAGCCATTCTTCATCCTGCAAAACGCATAATGTCTTCAAAGCACAAATCTAATCATAGCCCGCTTCAATGACTTTCATTGCTCTTTGGTTCAAAATCCAAATCCTAAAAATGACTCCTTTCAGTTCCTCACCCCCAACCCCAAGTCTGACACAATTTTCCATAATCCCGTGGGGCTTTCTAAGGTGTTACAAGGCCCCTTGTGATCAGATTCCTCCCACGGAACTCTCTAGGCTCATCTCAAGTGACTTTTTTCTTTGTTCCTTCTCAAAGGCCTCCCAACTCACACAAGGCCTCAGTGTGGCCAGCTCACTTAAGCTCTTAGAAACGTCACATTCTTCCACCTCAGTGTTGCTTTGCCCCTACTCTTCCCTCTGCCTGGAGAAACTTTCCTACCCTTCCTGCCTGCCTGGAAGGGTAACTCAAACTCTAGAGTAGAGGCCATCATTTTGGGGAAAGCCTTTTGTCACGGTCCCAGAGGAAAACCCTTTCATCTCTTCTCCCGGTTTCTGCCACTCCTCTGTTCCATCTCCTACCAGCTGGTCTTATTCACTGTGATTTTCCTCACCTAGCACAGAACCTACTCAATACAAGTTGACTGAACAAGACCAAATAAACTTTAAAAAGAAGAAGAAGAAGAAGAAGAAGAAGAAAATCCCCCTACACAGAAAGCAGTAATAAAGAAAATGTGTTCTACTACCACCTTAAGACGTCAATTAATGTGCTTTTCTCCTCGTGAATCCTTGCTTCCAAGCAAACAGAATCTGACAGGCCGAATTAAATCATTTATCTTTCTAGTTCTCTGCCTCGGTTCTAACACTAGTGAAAAAAGCCCTGATATTTCAAAAGAAACTGGCAAAAGCAAGAGCTACAGCCTGGTACCTTGACTGTATCTGGTGGTACAACCGATCTATACATGTGTCAGGAGAAAAACATTCATTTCCAACGCTTCTTTTACCTAGGTGGAATTAAATGCCAAATTACCATATTTGATCATTTTGTTTTCTCATGTACACCCTAAGGAACGTGTGTGTGTGTGTGTGTGTATGTGTGTGTGTGTGTGTGTGCATGGGCGCGCCAACCAGGTTATTTGTCTCCATACGTGGCTATAGCTGCAATTACAGTGCAAAACAGCCTTAGTGATAAAAACACAACCAGAAATGCTTAAAACTTCTGCTAAATGTTGTGTTCCAGTTCCTTCTTATACATTTTAATGTTTTTTGATTTGGAGTGACCTATGGGTTTCAGCCATGGGCCAGTGAGGAAACAAAAGATCATTTCCAGTCTGCCCTGTATAATTAAATACCTAGATGAAGTTTTCTCTGGTTCCACTTTCAGAGCCAAGCAACGCTTGTTTGCATTCCATCATCATATATAAACACCCACGGGCCAGGAGAATTTACCTTTACTGTTCTATCGCTAGACCCTTAAATCAGGGCATCCTGACCGCATTTAAGCATATCAGAGAGGCCTCTGGTTACGACGCCTGCAATATTTATTTTTCTTCAAATCACGAAAATATCCTATTTACAGTCCACTATTTGGAAAGGGATAACACGGATACAGACACTCCATAGATAATCCCTGCATCTCGTCTACAGATTCAAACATCTGTTTTTCTTCAAACCTTTGTCTCGAAGATGCTGAGTAGTCACTAAAGGGAGTGGTTTGCATTCCCCTCTGCTCGCTTCTCCTGCTGAGATCTGGAGGGTGAGACCCCAGAGAGGTGTCATCGGGGTCAGACGGAGAGAAGGGAGGCAGTGAGGAAAGGCGACGATGAGTGGGGGGGGAAGCAACCTGAGAGGCTCCATGAGCCATGTTCACACGAGGGCTCCCTGGGCACAAATCACCTGGGGGATTTCATCACAGTGAAGATTCTGGCTTGGTAGGGTTGGACGGGGGCCTGAGATTCTGCATTTACTAGCAAGCTCCTGGAGGCTGCTGCAGCTGCTGGCTGGGGCCTGCAATGTGAGTGTTGAGGAACTTTAAACCTCAGCCTCTGAGTCAGACAGGCCTGGCTGGGAATCATCCCCTGGGTAACTGGGCACTCTTGGGCAAATTTCTTAATTCTCTAGGCCCTGGATTCCTTATCAGTGTAACAGCAATGATAGTACCCATTGAGCTGGTCTGCCCGTGAGGAGTTCAGTGTAAGGTCTGACATGCCAGCCATCTGGTTAGCGTTGCTTATTGTTACCTGATCCAGAGACTTCTTGGAGTGAGGCATGTTGATGGTGATGGTGACAGAATGAGGAGCAGAGCCTAACTCCCCAACTCCCTGGGAAGTACGCCTTGCCTATTTCATTATTTTATTATTTTTAGTATTTAGATTTTTCTTGGTTGTATTTTCTCATTACACGTAATAATACAGATTTGTGAAAAGCAAGAAAAGGAGGAAGATAGGGAGGTAAAGACAGAGGGAGGGAGAAAAGAAAGAACAGAATTAAATAAGAAAAAGGCCAGGTGCTGTGGCTCGTGCCTGTAATCCCAGCATTTTGGGAGGCCAAGGCAGGTGGATCTCCTGAGGTCAGGATGTTCAAGACCAATCTGGCCAACATGGTGAAACTGTGTCTCCACTAAAAATTAAAAAAATAAAAAATTAGCTGGGCATGGTGGTGGGCACCTGTAATCCCAGCTACTAGAGAGACTGAGACATGAGAATCGCTTGAACCCAGGAAGCAGAGGTTGCACTGTGCCAAGATCCTCCAGCCTGGGTGACAGAGCAAGACTTCATCCTCAAAAAATAAAATAAAGGCCGGACGCAGTGGCTCACGCCTGTAATCCCAGCACTTTGGGAGGCCGAGGCGGGCAGATCACGAGGTCAGGAGATCGAGACCATTCTAGCTAACATGGTGAAACCACGTCTCTACTAAAAAGATAAAAAATTAGCCGGGCATGGTGGCGGGCGCCTGTAGTCCCAGCTACTCAGGAGGCTGAGGCAGGAGAATGGTGTGAACCCGGGAGGCAGAGCTTACAGTGAACCGAGATCGCGCCACTGCACTCCAGCCTGGGTGACAAAGCAAGACTCCATCTCAAAATAAATATATAAATAAATAAATAATAAAAATAAAATAAAATAAAATAGGAAAAAACTGCCAAAGAGATCATGTGACATTTTAGTCTATGTACTTCTAGTTATAAACACATATACTTTAAATAATAGATTTCTATTGAACATACCACTTTGCAATCTTTTTATTTTCCTTTGATGCATCCCAATAATAATAGAGCAATAGTAGTAATGCCAGTAACAATAGCTAGTCTTTTTTAGCCTCTTACTATGTGTTAAACACCCCTCTAACACCCTCTTGAGTTAACTTACGAATTTTCACAACCCTTTGACATAGACGCTTATCATCTGCATTTTATAAATAAGGAAACTGAGGCACAAAAAGTATAATATACCCAAGGTCTCATAACTAGTAAATGGGGAATTCAGGGTGGAAACCAGGCAGCCCACAGTACAGCCCCTGCCTGAAACCCCCATGTTCTGCATTCTTCATGGTTCATCCTGACACGCTGTTTCACTGCCTGATTATTTCCCATTTACCACATCATGAATATCTGTCCTCGCCATTCTGTAGTTTTGCACAACATCACTTTTGGTGGCTGCATAGTGTTTGTTGTCTGTTATTATCTCCATTTTTTACAGATGAGAAAATCGAGGCTTGGGTGCTCAGTAGGCTGGCAGAGTAGTTGGAATGACCACAACCGGCCTGCAAGCCCCAGGCACTGTCCACTCTACAGTGCTCTCAGAAACACACACACTGAACACCTACTGCGATCAGGGTATTTGCTGGTCTCAGTGAAGAATGGCAGACCAATACGATTCTCACTGCTGTGCAACTTGCAGTCCAGTGGGTTGAGACATGCAATGAAATAAGTAAGCAAATACATGACCAAGATGATTTGAGATATTGGCAAGCGCTAGAAAAACAATTCCGTTCTGTGGTGTGATGAATGTGACTGGCAGTGATTATTCTGGAAAACTGTTTGAGGAGGTAAGATTTGAAGTGATACCCAGATGACAAGAGGAAGTCATCACACAGTAATCTAGAGTCAGATTTATCTAAAGCTCTTAACATCAAACAAAAGCTTAGTGGTAACCCGAGGGAATGGTGAACAGAAGCATCTTTTATTTTTAAAAGTCTCATAAAGAGCATGAGACAGCACAGGCAGAGTGGAAACAGCAAGGCTAGGGAGCCAGGACTGGTGGGGGTGAGCCTGGCTCTGTCCTGTGTGGGGCCTTTGACAGAGTCTCATTCACCTCATCTGTAAAATGGGCTTGCGATTGCTTAGAGCAGGCCTGCTATCAACATGAAATGGAATAACTATGGAAGGCAGCTGGAGGACACTGTGTAATCTCTACTGTTGACGTCGACTCTCAGGGTTTGATTGGCCTGCCCTTTGAAGCATCTGGTCTGGAATATTAAGACATCAGCAGCCGGGTGTGGTGGCTTCTGCCTGTAATCCCACTATTTGGGAGGCTGAGGCAGGCAGATCACTTAAGGTCAGGAGTTCAAGACCAGCCTAGCCAACATGGCAAAACCCTGCGTCTACTAAAAATACAAAAATCAACCAGGCATGGAGGCATGCCCCTGCAATGCCAGCTACTCAGGAGGCTGAGGCAGGAGAAACACTTGAACCTGCGAGGCGGAGGCTGCAGTGAGCCGCGATTGTGCCATTGCACTCCAGCCTGGGTGACAGAGCGAGATTCCATCCCACAAAAAAAAAAAAAAAAAAGACATCAGCATTAATCAATAGGAGAATAAGGAGATTCCTGAGTTTTCACAAACTGCACATATTTGTGAGCCTATTGGGTATTGTCACCATATTATGATTAAGATCTAGATAATACTTGGCACATCATTTACTAAGTCTCTCCACAAGGGCAACTTGGAAAATTCAGAGGAATGACCTTTGGTTTCTCAGTTGATCTGTTTACTCCGATAGACTGAGGGAGAAGGCTAACTGGGCCACCCATGACCACCTTTGACCTTTCTCAACTCTCAGTTGATGTCACTAGAGGCCACTGGGGAAAAATTCTTTCTCTCTCACTTTTCTTCGTCCGTGGCAGTAAATTGTATTAAGAATTGGCTCTGACTACATTTATATCCATCGCCTACCTTCATCCTCCTTCCTCCTGTTCTCCCCATTTTACAGACGAGGGGACCGAGGTTCCGAGAGGTCACACAACCAGGTAGGCAGCTCGCCCTGGGCTGGGTCCTTTTCTCATTCATGTACGCAGTCCCCACAACAGTCTTCATGCCTTTTTGCCTCAGGAACCACTCTTTCTTCCATTTTCCCCTGGTCAGCTCTGACCTCGTCTTCAGATCTCAGCTTGTATCAGTTCCTCAGTGAAAAGCCCATATTATGGGCTCACCAAGCTCTGTATCTTCCTCCTTCATCCTGCCTATCACAGCCACAATTGCACAATTGTCCATGTGACTGTTGGATCCATGTATAAAGTAAGAGTAAAGAGCCCAGGCTCAGACATCAGGGACGTGGGTTTAGAAGTGAGCGCCACCTCTTTCCAGCTGAGTGTCTTTGGGCAAGTTATTTAGCCCCACCCATCTCAGTTTCCTGAGGTGTAAAATGAGAATCATAATAATAACTACCTCATAGAATGGCAGTGACCTGAAATCAATTCATGTTGCTAAAGTTCTTGGGGAAAATGCCCAAGAGACAGCCTGCGATATACGTAGAGCGGGGCCAGAAGGCCATCTCCTAGGCCACACCGAGCCACACTACAACCTCCATACAGGCAGGATGGTGTCACGCTTGGCAAAGCAGGCATTCCACAAACATCTGTAGAACTCAATGAAGTACTATCATCATCATCACCGTTATCATTCTCATTTCACAA
This sequence comes from Mandrillus leucophaeus, assembly GCF_000951045.1. Lineage (NCBI taxonomy): Eukaryota > Metazoa > Chordata > Mammalia > Primates > Cercopithecidae > Mandrillus > Mandrillus leucophaeus. The sequence continues at coordinate 512,658 of NW_012104176.1, read as the reverse complement.
GAGAGCGTTCAAGTCGCTTGCCCAAGGTCACATGGCTAGTTAAGACACTGAGCTGACACTCGCCTTGAATCCTATTGCTCATCCCACCTGGCTATTCTGCTGGCCATAGGGTCTTCTGGTCTCCCGTGGAAAAAAACCCACAGTCCAGGCAGGAGAGGGAACAGCGGGTTGCAGAAGCTTAGGGAGGAACAATGCCAAGGTAGGTGCACCTTCATACCGTCTCCCTACAGATTTTCTGTCTGAGCAGCCAGAAACAAAGATGGCAGCAGAGGGGCTGAAGGTCTTCCAGAGTAGGGAGAGAGGGGTCTTGGTGGGCCCAGATCTCCCAGCACCAGGCAGTGGGTTCTCGCACCAGCCTTGGTCTCCTGGGCACAGAACGAGGACAGGAATAGGAGACCTCACTCTCAAATGCCCTGGTGTTTTTAACTTGTTCCTGCATTTTCCTGGGGGACTTGTGTGTGCTCTGGGCCTAATGATTTCCTGTGAACGTTCTACCCGGGGTGTACTCCTATGTCTTCAAAGGAAGGGACGAATCCAGCCAGACTGTCTCCATTCCCCTCCTTTTACCCTCTCGGACCAGACCAGCCCGGCATTTTTTTCTCTTGAATTTAAGAGCCTTGCAGACACGAAGATCCTTTTAGCTTTTAACATATTTAATAATTTATTATTTATCTGATATTTTTGTAAATGTGTTCCTCAGATCGTGCCTTTGCATCTCTAGTTTCCAATTTGCACCTACCTGACATAGTTCATATCACAATCCCTTGATTCTCCGAAGGCAGGGTTTCCTCTTTTAACACTTTTTTTAGAGTCCTAATGAACTTCTATGCTTCCTTTACTCAAGAAGACATCTCTCTCTCCCTCTTTCACATTTTCCTGCTCACAGGCATACAAATCATATGTGTCACTAATACAGTGTTGATTTTTCCTGGGTTGGTTCTTTTTTTAAACATGTTTGCCCTTCAGCCTGCTATTAACCAGTTTCTTCATACTTTGAAAAACTCACTCTTTTAAATTTCATCATTCAGTATTTCCTCAGGGATTTTACCCTTTATTAAGAAGTCAAAACCAATTTTGGAGCAATCCTGGATACCAAATAGTCTCCTGAATCACTTGTCTCCTCCCCAGCTCTGGCACAGAAGTGGGCACACAGCAGCGACCTAATAAATACTTGTTGGTTGACCAGGTGGCCAACAAGTGATTTTCAGAGAGGCAGATTGGGGTCCTGCTTAAGTACATGGGTGTGAAATCAGGACCTGTGGGTTTCAATGCTGGTTTTATTCCACATTTGGCTCTGTGACTTTAAGCAAGCCACTCAAATGCTCTAGGCTTCTGTTTCCTCAGCTGTAAAATGGGAATGAGAGTCTTTTCTACCATCTTCCAAAGCTTACTGCAAGGATTAAATACGTAAAACACTAAGGATGATACCTGGCAGAGCAAGCTGTCAATAAACAATAGCTTTGGTTTCTTGCCTACTGCCTCCTGGTTGCAAGGCACTTACATGATAGAGATTACCTTGAATCCCAGACAGAACAAGGCAATTCACACCTCTCTCTGCACCTCAAAATTAAGAACCATGTGTGAGAAAGGCACTAAGAAGATCTTGCTCCCGGTTGTCCACACAAGCATTTAGATGTGTGGAAACAGCCCATCCATGAGTCCCAGTCTCCTGCTGTCCCTTCTGAGACCTCAAGGCCAGCATCTGTAAAAGGGGGATGGTACTTTGCCCCTTACTGGAGAAAGAATTCACCATCCCTATTCTCAAACCTGTCACCTTCATTTAAATGATCTATTGCCTTTTTACCCTAACATGAATTGCCCTCACACCAGTTCCAAACAGCTGGTAATAAACCAACTAGGACCACAGTGGCCATCCAGTGCTCTTTAAGGATGGGTTGGCTCAGGTGGCCGAGGCAGAAATGCCCACTAGGGGGCGAGCGTGCTCACTCATCGATCCCCGTGGTGGCTCAGTCCTGGAACTAGAAAGGGAAGGGGGAGCTCACACGTTCCAGGCACTGTCCCAGACCCATCTCTGGATGCACTACCACATATAATCTAACACTGCCCCAGCTGAGGAGGTTGTGTTTTCTCCGTATTAAACCTAGGTATTCTGAGGCTCGGGGCGGGGGGGTTAGTTAATTGGCCCAAGATCCCAGAGCTGAAAGTAGAAATTGTGATGGAACCCAGGCTTCTCCTACTCTAGCAGGCCACCTCCAGGGTCCCTGTAAAGGGTAATACTCAGCTTTGACCCTTGGAAAGGAAGGTGTGCAGACACCAGACATGTGGACACTGACAAAATGGCGGGTCACATACATCTTCCTCCAAAAAGGGGGATAGGTTTAGGCCTTCCCAAAGTGTGTCACACAGAACATAAATCCTGAAAGGTGCTCTGTAAAAAAAGGTCTCTGAGATCGTAGAAGTATTTGAAATGTGGCATTTACTATTCTCTGAAATACAAAATACTGGTGAGTTTGCTAAAGGTCCTGGGAAGTCCTGCAGTAAAGAAACCTGTTTGCTTGACTTTGTTTAATCTAGTTGAGCACTTGGCCAGCCTATTGGACATCAGGTTGTTACATACATATGACATCTATTCATTTTTTAAAAATATAAGCTTGCTCGGAACATTAGGAACATGCTGAAAGTGAAGGAATGGGAATTCACACATTCAAATAAGGGATTGACATAGATGTCTCAAAGACAGAAGGAACTGTGTCCAAGCAGGGTATTTATGGAAAGACTGAGTTATGAAACAAAAACAGACCCAGAACCATACAGTAACCTAAAGTCTTTAGGACATGAAGAACCATTTCAGCATTCAGGATGACTCCAAAATGTAATCCAGAAGACAAACTATCATAGTAACCAAGATGTTTCACACCAAGGGATAAAAAATTTACATTTTGAGTCCTGAATCTCCAAAGCATGCTCAGAGCTGGATCTTAGCATGGAATGTGAGTTTCTTCATGAACTTGCTATATTCATCAACACACATATGCACAATGGAAAAAAGTTTTGCTATGATTGTACTGAATGACTTAGAGAGTACAGTCCACAGAGACAGATGGTTAGACCCATGGCTGGCTCCCAAAGCTGCATTCTCCAGTTCAGTGAGAGGCCAGCAGAGACAAGCAAGGAACCAGCTGCTTTCCACAGCTGGAACAGCTGCAGGGACTGACCTTGAGAGGCCCCACAGTCAGCACATGAACCCGGTGGCTCATGCTGACTTCATGCCTGGGGATGGAGTACAATGAAAAAGAACATCTACTGTTCCTGATGGGTTAAAGATGGCCACAAATCCTTTGATACTTCCCCTTTCAATAGGCAGGGTCTAATTTCCCTCCCCTGGAATCTAAGCTGGCCATAATGACTCACTTGACCAAGAAAATGCAGCAACAGTACTGTTCTGGGACCTTTGTGGCTAAATCATAAGACGCTTGCAGCTTCTGTCAGTCTCCTAGAACGCTCAGTCCTGGGACCCAGCTACCTTTCTGTGAGGAAGACCAAGCAGCCCCATGGAGAAGCCACATGGAGCCCTGGTTGAACTCCAGCCAACAGCCAGCACCATCTTGCCAGCCACGTAAATGAGCCATCTTAGAAGTAGATGGAAAACCAGCAAGTCATCCAGCCACATCCTACTCTTCTCACCTCTAAATAATCTGATCCTACATTCATGAAATACACAGTACAATGATTGTTTTAAGCCACTAAATGTGAGATTATTTGTTAAACAGCAACAGATAACTGGAACACAATTTTATTGAGCTACTGTAAGTGATGGCACCAAAGTAGGTACTTTGAATATGTTATCTCCTATAATCTTCACAATTTTCTTTAATTGTACAAATGTGAGAATTAAGACTTTGACCTTGGAGAGACTCATCCCAAATCACACAGCAACCCTGTTTTTCGGTCTCCAGTATCTTTAATTATTAGAAAATGTATTAGGGAAAAAAAATCTACAAAATGTGCTATAGAGAAAATAGGTAGTAGAAAAGTAGAATGAATGGTGAGTTTGTATGGGTGCAAAAGAAAGCGCCTCTGATTCTAGCCTAAAATAAAACAAAAGTTGTAGACAATGGAGAATTCTTATGAAAATATGCCCTCCCTCTGGCTTCAGTTATATCACTGCTATGAGACTGAATAGGAAAGAGGGAATGTTTTCATAATGTTAAAGATTTTTTCCTTTATATTAGCAAGGCCAGCACACCAGCTGGGTGCTTGACATTTGTCTTTACTAAGAGCACTTATGGATTTAGCACCTACTATGTGTTAGGCATTGCCTCAGGTGTTTCACCTGTCAGATAACCACAGGCACATTTCCTTACATTTGTAAAAGCTTTAGAGTTGACATAATATATTTACCCACATGCTCTCATTTCATCATGGGAGCAGATGCTTTTCCTGGGGAGCAAAAGGAGCCAAATTAATCCACAAATGATTAATATTTAGCAGGCACCACCTATATGCCTGAGACATAAGATCATTCCCTGCCTCCTTCTCCCCACTGGCTGGTTTATTCCCCTTTGCTTTCTTACTTCATGGTTCGTATTGTATGGTTTATACCTCTTTCCCTCACGAGTCTATAAGATTCTCTTGCATAGCAAAAACCTAAGTACAGTGCCTGGGGCAAAATAGGCAAGGCCTGCTAGTGAAATAGTTGGAGGGAGGGAGGGAGGGAGGGAGGGATAGATGGATGACTGGATGGATGCATAGGTGGGTGGGTGACTGGATGGATGGGTGAATAGATGGATGGGTAGATGGGTGGGTGGGTGACTGGATGAATAGATTAATGGGTGGATGGGTGGGTGACTAGATTAATGGGTGGATGGATGAATGAGTGGGTGACTAAATGGACAAATGGATGGATGGATAGGTTGGTGACTGGATGCATGGATGGATGGATGGATGGATGAATGGATGGATGGATGACTGGATGGATGGTGAATGTCAGTGGGTGGGTGACTAGTTGGATGGATGAATGGATGGATGGATGGATGGATGGATGGATGGATGGATGGATGGACAAATGGATGGATGGATGGGTGGGGACTGGATGGATGGATGGGCGTGTGAGTGGGTAGGTGACTGGTTGGGTGGATGGATGGATGGATGGATGGATGGGCGTGTGAGTGGGTAGGTGACTGGATGGATGGATGGATGGATGGATGGATGGATGGATGGATGGACGGACGGATGGATGGATGGATGGGTAGGTGACTGGATGGATGCAAAGGTGGGTGGGTGTGTGAGTGACTGGATGGATGGGTGACAGGATGGATGTGTAGATGGGTGGGTGGGTGACTGAATGGATGGATGGATGAATGGATGGGTGGGTGACTGGATGAATGGGTAGATGGGTTAATGAGTGGGTGACTAAATGGACAAATGGATGGATAGGTGAGTTGGTGACTGGATGGATGCATGGGTGGATGGAATGATGGATGGATAGATGGATGGATGGATGGATGGATGGATGGATGGATGGATGGATGGATGGATATGGGTAGGTGGGTGACTGGTTGGATGGATGGATGGATCAGTGGATGACTGGATGGATGGATGGATAGATAGATGGATGACTGGATGGACAGATGGATGGATGGATGGATGGATGGATGGATGGATGGATGGGGACTCGATGGATGGATGGATGGATGAGTGGGTGAATGGATGAGTGGGGATTGGATGGATGAATGGGTGTGTGAGTAGGTAGGTAACTGGTCAGATGGATGGATGAATGGGTAGATGGATGGCTGAGTGGGTGATTGGATGGACGGATGGATGGATGGATGGGTGGGGACTGGATTGATCGATGAGTGGATAGGTGGGTGGGTGGGTAGATGGATACATGGATGAGTGGGTGTGAATGAAAGGACTGTATGAATAATTAAGTAGTTAAGAGTGGTTAAGACCTTATGGAATCACCCACTCTTTATTGCACTCTTTTTTTTAAGAGGCAGAGTCTTGCTCTGTCACCAGGAGTGCTGCAGCCCAATCATGGTTCACTACACCCTCCAACTCCTGGGCTCAAGGGATCCTCCCACCTCAGCCTCCCAAATAGCTGGTAGTACAGGCATGCACCACCATTCCCAGCTAATTTTTGAATTTTTTGTGGAGATGGGGTTTCACTATGTTGTCCAAGCTGGTCTCAAAGTCCTGGGCTTGAGCATTCCACCAACTCAGCCTCCCAAAGCTCTGAAATTATAGGTGTGAGCCACTGCACCTTGCTCTTATTACAAAAGCTACCAGTTTTGAGAACTTTTGTCTCAAAAGCTACCAGATTTCTGAAGATGAGGAAAAAGATAGTGAAGAGAATGAAGAGATGGAAGAAAATGAGGATGAGGAAGACAATTCAGGGAAAGTCATCAAAACAGGTACTAAGGAAGGGAAAAGATACATTTAAAGTATTATCCATTCCTCAAAGTGGCTGAGGGGGGTGGATCACTTGAGCCCAGGAGTTCAAGACTACCCTGAGCAACATGGTGAAACCCTGTCTCTACAGGAAAAAAAAAATATATATATATATATACACACACACACACACACACACACACACGCACACAATTAGTTGAGTGTGGTGGCACATGCCTGTAATCCCAGCTACTTGGAAGGCTGAAATGGGAGGCTAGCTTGAGCCCAGAAAGTCAAGGCTGCAATGAACCATGATTGTGCCATTGCACTCCAGCCTGGGTGACAGAGCGAGACTCTGTCTCAAAAAATAATAATAATCAAGTGCCAAGTGTTGGCACAGACACTAGCAGACAGAGCAGTAAGGGAAGGTTTTTAAATGGAGAGAAGACGGGCAGGATGTGACCTGCTGGGGCAGGTGGGGGCTTGGGGAGTGCAGTGGAAAAGGAAGGAGCCCAGTATTAGACAACCAGGTGAGGACACTAAGTGAAAGGTTCCTTCAGGGGCAGTGTGTTTGGGGAATCAGGCCTTGTGTCACTGGGGAGTGCACATGGGAGGTTGAAAGAAGAGACAGGACAGGCCAGCTGTATAGACCTCATGCAGACTAAGGAAGCAGAAGTCCTCCTGGAAGGCATAGATGCACATTTGAAAAAGAAAACACAGGGGTTGGAGTGGTAGGAGGGCATCACAGCAGCGGTCTCCCAGTTTTTTTAATGGCTGTTGTGTGAAGAAGGGTTAGGAAGCATCCCATGACAACAGCTACTATTTATGTGCCAAGTGGTCTGCTAAATCATGACATGCATAAGCTCATTCAGTCCTCACCCCAAACTTCTCTGGTGCATTCTCTTCTTCTTCTTCTTCTTCTTCTTCTTATTATTATTATTATTAAGACGAAGTCTTGCTCTGTTGCCCAGGCTGGAGTGCAATGGCACGATCTCAGCTCACTGCAACCTCCACCTCCCGAATCCTTCTGCCTCAGCCTCCCGAGTAGCTGAGATTACAACCACCCATCATAGTGTCGGGCTAATTTTTATGTATTTGTAGAGACAGAGTTTCACCATGTTGGCCAGGCTGGTCTCGAACTCCTGACCTCAGGTGATCCACCTCCCTCGACTTCCAAAAGTGCTGGGATTACAGGTGTGAGCCACCGTGCCGGGCCCCTGGTGTGTACTACTATCCCCATTTTATAGATGAGAAAACAGAATGGAGACGTCAAGTATGTTGTTGAAGATCACACGACTCATAAGTGACGGAGCTAGGACTTGAATCCTGATTTTCCCAACTCTGAAAGAGTAAGATAGAACACTGTATCCAATCCATTTCCTGTGCTGTTCAAATTGAGCAGAAGGTAGAAGTTACAGGGGCACAATTACAGGGTTCAGCAGAAACATTTTTCTCAGAATTAGAGCTAAGCCAGATTCTTTCCCAAAGAAAGTAACCCGCGGCACTGAAGAAATGGAAGTGGAGGTAGCTGATGGGGAGAGGCATTTGGTAAGAGCACTGTATGGGCATTTGTCATGTTTCCTCAATGCCCAGCCCTTTAGGACACCCTTCCTATACCAAGCAACACACTCTCCATATTAGGTGACTCTCTTCCCTAAGCCACAGCCTGAAAGCATGTTTTCCCAGCCTCTCTTGCAGCTAGGGCACAGACATGACACCAGGTTTCAGCAACTGGAGTGTCCAGACTGTGATTCAGGAAGAGGAACATGGAATCCATTTTGCTAAAGAGGCTGTTTTTTGAGGGTGGCGGTGGCCACAAAGCCTACTTTCTGGCACAGAGCTGGCATTGGAGCTGGTGATAGTGGTGACTTTGGTGAAATCAAGTTCCTGATAGAGGCAAACTAGCTGCTTTGAGGCAGCATCAGTGGTGGATTCCTCATCAGATTAGATTGATGCTTTCAAGTTTGGCTCCTGAATTCTGAGCCCCATTCTGCTGCACCCTAGCAGATTGACAAGCCCCCAGTGTGCTCTCAATAAATTCCTCTTCAGCCAAATGGACTGAGGGCCACTTCTGTTGCTCCCTGTGTAGAACACTGACCAAGACAAATGCCCAGAGGGAATTCCTATACTGTGCAGAGTTGGACACAAGCACCTCTTATCCCTGTCCAGAGCTGATTCCAGAGTCTAGAGAATTTTTGTCAATCAGCTGGAAAGACAATTTCTAGTGACTTTAACACACTGGTGAAATGGCTCTGAAAACTTGAAGGCAAGACCTGTTAGGGGCATATTAGTCAGGGTTCTTCAGGGAGACAGAAGCAAGAGGGGAGAAAAACAGGAAACAAAGAAGGAATCGGGAAAGGAAGGAAGGAAGGGGGGAGGGAGGGAAGGAGAGGGGAGAGAGAGAGAAAGAAAGAAAGAAGAAAGAAAGAGAGAAAGAAGAGGGAGAAGGAAGGGAGGGAGGGAAGGGAAAAGGGAAACAAAAGGGAAGAGAGGAAGGGAGAAGAAGAAGAAGAAGGAGAAGGCGAAGGCGAAGGAGAAGAAAAGGAAAGAAGGAAGGAAGGAAGGAAGGAAGGAAGGAAGGAAGGAAGGAAGGAGGGAAGGAAGGAAGGGAGAGAAAGAGATTGAGAGAAACACTGATTTTAAGGAACTGGCTCACAGGATTGTGGAAGCTGGCAAGTGTGAAATCCAAAATCTGCAGGGTAGGCCAGCAGCCTGGAGATCCAGGGAAGAATTGCAGTTCAAGTCCAAAGACCATCAGCCAGCAGGATTCCTTCTCCCTCAGAGAGGTCAGTCTTTTTCTCTTAAGGCCTTCACCTGGTTAGATGAGGCTCACCTACATTATGGAGGGTAATCTCCTTATTCACAGTCCACTGATTTAAATGTTAAATCTCATCTAAAATATACCTTCACAGAAACATCTGGAATAACGTTTGACTATATAGCTGAGCACTGGGGCCTAGCCAAGCTTAGATGTAAAAATGAACCATCACAGGACCCATACCACACAATGTAATTATTTGATAGAGGTTGATGTACATAAGTATTGATGTAATTATTTGACAGGTTGAGATTCTCATTTGACAAAACACCGTTTCATCCCTGTGTGTCTCCGTACTTCACACAGCACTTGGCACAAAGACTTGATGTGCATTTCAGAGTTGGGTGTTCGGATGGCTGGGGAAGTGGTAGGTCTCATTGTCCAGTTCTTTGACCGCGTTTTATTTTTCTTCTCTGCATCTTCTCAACATTTTTTATATATTTCAAAAGTATATGGCCAGGCACGGTGACTCACGCCTATAAACCCAGCACTTTGGGAGGCTGAGGCAGGTGAATCATCTGAGTTCAGGAGTTCAAGACCAGCCTGGCCAACATGGCAAAGCCCCCTCTCTACTAAAAATACAAAAACTAAATGGACACGGTGGCATGCACTTGAAATCCCAGCTACTCAGGAGGCTGAGGCACGAGAATCGCTCGAACCTGGGAGGCAGGGGCTGTAGTGAGCCAAGATCGCGCCACTGCACTTGAGTCTGGGTGACAGAGCGAGACTCTGTCTCAAAAATAAATAAATAAATAAAAATAATTTCCTCTGTTGGCATGGGGAGCAAGGGCGGTTGTCTGGAGCATCACTCTTTAGCTGAGGTGAATCTTTAAGCCCGAGCAGGAGTTGAGTTAGCATGGTGATTAGCCCAGGGAGATGCAGGTTTCGAAGGGTGCACGCCCAGCAGCAGAGGGAACAGCATGTGCAAAGAAAAACCAGGAAGAACACAGCGCCATCCTAAAGATGCAGCTAGTTTTGGTGCTGTTGGTTTTGTGGTTCTTGCTTATTTTAATATCTCTGGAAAAGTCACAAAAATGGGGTTTAGCCTAGATAAGGAAAAATTGAGCTCCACTGGTTTGTGTAAGGAATAGGTTTCATATCCTCAGGAAACTGATTAGGAAGAAATAGGTTTTAAAAGGAGACTAGGAAACAAAGAACTTGAAATTCCCACTAGGATAATCAAACTTGGGCTTGTGCTACAATACCAGGGAACTGTGTGTGGAATGTCCTTCCACCCGAGGCAGCCAGGAGGGAATGACCAGGGCTGATTCCTTGGGGAGGCCAGACCAAGTGACTTCCACCATTTTGTGGCTAATGTTGGTGCGATGGATGGTGTACCACCAGTCTCCGACTCTTCCAGAAAATGCTCCAGTTTAAATTGGCTACAAATACAATCAATTGTTTGGTCAGTGAAAGTCTGCAGTCTCTATGAACTTTACTATACGCATCTATTTCGATAAGCTAAAATGCTAATGCAACTCCATCCTGTGGAACTATTCCCCGAGGTTAGTCTAAAAATCAGCTTTACTCGATGGGTGAATCAGTTGACCACAAAATCCCACTGAGGAAATAACATTGGGGAAGTACCCAAAAAGAATCCTGTCGTGATTTATTTGGAACAATCATTGCTATGTTTTTATTTTTATTTATTTATTTTGAGACGGGATCTTCCTCTTGTCGCCTAGGCTGGAGTACAGTGACACGATCTCGGCTCACTGCAACCTCTGCCTCCCAGGTTCAAGGGATTCTCCTGCCTCAGCCTCCCAATTAGCTAAGATTACAGGCACCCACCACCACACCCGGCTAATTTTTGTGTTTTTACTAGAGATGGGGTTTCACCATGTTGGACAGGCTGGTCTTGAACTCCCGACCTCAGGAGATCCACCTGCCTTAGCCTCCCAAATTGCTGGGATTACAGGCATGAGCCACTGCGCCTAGCCAAAAACATTGCTATGTTTTTAAAACATGGTTTTTCAATATTTTAAAAAGATGCCTTTTAAAATATTGATTGGGAAATAACATTTTCCAAGCCTACACCGTCATAGCTACATTGTCCTTAAGAGATGCACTTCTTATTGAGAATCTGTTTTCTCCCACAATATTGATTAAGTCAGGACCATTTGCCAGGCATCGATAATATGCTGCCTTCATGGGACTTACTGTCTAGAATTGCTGCTGCTTCTGCCTGTTCCCACGACTATATTTTCCTGAGCTTTGCTTTCTATAATGTGTTATGAAAGCAGTAGGTATTTTTCATTTATCATATTTTTAAAATATGATAATTATGTTACATAGGTTTATTCAAACGATGCATACTCCTTATCGCCTGCTGGAATGCAGATGCCATCCCCCTTAACATACCCTCCCTCCAAGACACACCTGCTCACCAAAAGAGACAAACAGATATTTCTTGATTCTTCCCCTAAATATTTACTTATAATGTGGTAGTAGCTTTCACAACTGACCATCTCTTAACTACTCTGCTGGATTCACTGTAAACCATGTAGACGTCTGTAAATGACGGTGATGATTCCCATGGCCCCTGAAATACCTGAAGCTGGCAGCTCCACTTGAGTTTGTCCATGGATTCCCACATATTGAATTAACCCTTTGTTCCCCAAACCTGTCAAAGCCAGTTTATTCATTCACGCACAGACATCTGAGCACCTCGATGCGTACACACTGTTTTAAGCTCTGGAGATACTGCAGTGAAAAAGGACAGAGAAGTCCTGCCCTCAAGGAGCTTCTATGCTAGTTCTGTGCTTCTATGGTTTAATTACATGTTGTAAAACCTATTTAACAATGAATGGGAAGCTGGGCATGGTAGCTTGTGACTGTAATCCCAGCACTTTGGGAGGCTAAGGCAGGTGGATCACCTGAGGTCAGGAGTCCGAAACTAGCCTAGCCAACATGGAGAAACCCCATCTCTACTAAAAATACAAAATTAGCCAGGTGTGGGGGCAGGTGCCTGTAATCCCAGCTATTCAGGAGGCTGAGGCAGGAGAATCGCTTGAACTAGGTAGGCAGAGGTTGCAGTGAGCCGAGATTGCGCCACTGCACTCCAGCCTGGGCAACAAGAACGAAACTCCATCTCAGAAAAGGAAAAAAAAAAAAAAAGAATGGGAAAAGAAGTTCTTGTTTCTATGAAAACCAAGTCGAATGTTTTGGCATGACTGAATAGATGCAAGTTGCTTCAAACAAATGCTGTTGAATTTGGCATGGGCCAGACAACCATCAACCATTGGAGAAAACGGTAGGAATTCGAGATTCTGCTTTGCAAATGTCTGTAAGTTCTTCCTGGAATTTTAAAAAACTGAAAACTGGAGGTTATAGATGAATTATTTCAGGGTGCGGCTTAGACAAGATAGACAAGGAATGCCACTCAACACACCTAGATGGCAAAGCAGAAAGGCAAGGAGAGAGGCACCTAGAGTGCAAGAGTGAAGAAGGCACTGCCCTCAGGACCACGCAAGTGTAGGGTCAGCACCTGAGAGCGAGCGCCTCATTAAATGTTGTGCTCTTATTTCCGACTTGCCTCACCCTAGTCCCAGCCCTGCCAGATGGCCTCAGGCCTATTTATGCTTTTAAACTCAAATATGGAAGGAGTGTAACATTTTTAAAGATCCATCATTTTATTAACTAACCAACCAGATCCAATCTGTTGGAGGGAAAGCTTCTATAGTATCAAAAATATTGAGGCTGGGCGCTGTGGCTCACGCCTGTAGTCCCAGCACTTTGGGAGGCCGAGGTGGGCAGATCACTTGAAGGCAGGAGTTCGAGACCAGACTGTCTAACACGGTGAAACCCTGGTCTCTACAAAAAATATAAAAATTAGCCAGGTGTAGTGGCACACGCTTGTAATCCCAGCTACTCGGGAGACTGAGGTGGGAGGATTGCTTGAACCAGGGGGATAGAGGTTGCAGTGAG
>NW_012104176.1:438914-498677 GCF_000951045.1 Mandrillus leucophaeus | reverse complement strand
CTTTTCAGCTGAGACAACTGGCAATGAAGTAGATGATTACTGGGGTCCCTAACAGGAGCCTGAAAACAAAGCCAACACAGAGGAAAGCAGAGGCAAGAGGAGAAGGACTATGTCTCAGTGCCCTTGTTGAAGTCTTGGATGAGTCTTTTTTTTTTTTTTGGAGACAGAGTCTAGCTCTCTCGCCCAGGTTGGAGTGCAGTGTCGCAATCTTGGCTCACTGCAACCTCTGCCTCCCGGATTCAAGCAATTCTCCTGCCTCAGCCTCCCGAGTAACTGACATTACAGGTGCCCGCCACCACACCCAGCTAATTTCTGTATTTTTAGTAGAGACGGGGTTTCACTGTGTTGGCCAGGCTGGTCTCGAACTCCTGACCTCGTGATCCGCTCACTTTGACCTCCCAAAGTGCTGGGATTAAAAGCATGAGCCACCACGCCCGGCCTGATGAGTCTTGCCTGAAGCCAATTTACCCCTGAACTTTTCTGCTATATAAATCAATGCATTCCCATTTTTGCATAACCCTATTTTGAGTTGGGTTTTCGGTTGTTCGAAACTAAAGATTTTCTTTTTTTTCGTTTTTTTGGCAGGGTCTCATTCTGTCACCCAGGCTGGAGTGCAAAGTGTGATCACAGCTCACTATTAGGCATCTGGTCCAAAACTGTAGGTTCTAAGGGAGATTAAAAAGTCTAAGTCATGGTCACTATGAATTTATGGTCTTGTCGGGAGTGACACGTCCACCCCACCCTCTCTGACTCTACCGAAAGTTGAACAACATTAGAATTACCACAGGCAGTGAACAGGTGCCAGTTTGAAGAGGGATGCTCACTTCACTGCTGAGAAAGGAACAGGCTGAGCAGTTTGAGAAAGGAAGCAGGGGTTTTGGAGGATGGGTAAGATGCCACTGAAGGCTGAGGAGGACTGAGACAGGGGGAAGAGAGGTGGCATGCTGGGGGTGGGAATGGCATGGACAGATGCTCAGAGGCCTGGGTAGCTTCCATGGTGTGAACCATTTAGTGAAGGAGCCGAGGGCTGCTTCTCAATCTGGGTTCCCCAGAAGCGGACCCACAGTCAAGGATTCAGTGTAGCTATTTAACTTGAGATAATCCCTGGAAATCCTGGTAGGGAAGTGTGGACAGGGAAGGGAAGAAAGCCGATAAAAGGGGCTTGATCAAGCCCGTTCCGGGAAAGGCAACTGGAGCGCTCTCCTGCTGGAGGACCCTGTGTGGATGGTGCCTGAAAATCGCCCCAACCTGAAAGGAAGGAGGCTACACAACCTTGCCCCCTCACTGACTCAAGGCTACTCCTGGTGCCATTTACTCTTCCAGCCTGCCCACTGCTGGAAAACCAGGAAGAGCCCCAGGCAGCCAGGCTGAAGTGCTAGGCACACAGAGGGTGCAACTGTCACCAGTCGCCGGAGGGCCTCTGCATGGAGCCAAGAGAGCAAGGATTTCTCTGTCCACAGCAGTATCCCCAAAACCCATCAATTCTCAGCCTGGGGAGTTTGGGGCCAGTCAGGGGAATGGAGAGGGAACACCCAGGAGTGTGAGGGCTATTTTTTTTTAACCCCAGACCCCAGGAATGTTTCAACAGTCACGCTCCAAAGGCAAGGAGTGAATCCAGAGAATTGCCCAGTTCATTCCCAGCTCTGCTGACCTCAGAGGGTGAATTAGGATTCAATGGTGCCCCCAAATGACTCTGCTCCTCCTGGGAAGCCCAGGTAAGCCATTTGCTCAGAGTCATCGGGTTCACCTTTGCCCTCGGCCCAGCACAGTAGCTCAAATCCCTATAATTATGGTTTTAAAAAAGCTGTTGGCCTAGGACCAGGCACTTTTGTTTCTCTCATTTGCAGTGCAAAATAAATGCCGATTTCTTGTTGGCAACCTGCGGTGCACTTGAAGCATTCCATGATTTAAGCACTGTCCTCGTTTTATGGAAAAGGATTCGAGGAAGAAATAGACAAACCACACGAAGAATATCGGTGAAGTGGGAATATTTATTCACTTAGGAAGCCCTTAAGTTAGAGGGTTCTTACCACAAGCAAGAACTTTCCTTTCCTCAATTTTCAACAAATATTTCATGGGGCCCCTGCTTTGTGCCAGGGTAAGGGAGCAAAACGAAGCCCTGGCTTTCATATATAAATAAAGATACATACTTTTCTATGAAGAAAAGTAAAGTAAAGCAGGGCAAGGGGGAACCCTGTGACAGGGAGTGCTTTATTTGAAGTAGGCCTCTCTGAGCAGGTGGCGTCTGACTAGAGACACCCAAGAAGGTGAAGGAGGTGCAAATGGACGCCATGCAGGTACCTGGGGGGAAGGTTATTCTAGAAAGAGGGAAGCAGAAGGCATTACCATGGTGATGAACAGCTTTTGCATAAACATGCCATACTGGTTGCTTTAGTTACCTACGGCTGCTGTAACAATTTACAAATTCATTGGTTTAAAATGCCACAAACTTACAAGCTTACAGTTCTGGAGGTCAGCAGTCTAAAGTGGGCCTTGCAGGCCAAAATCAAGGCGTCAACAGATCTGCATTCCTTCTGTAGGTTCTCAGGCAGAACCTGTCCCCTCACCTTTTCCAGCTTCCAGAAGCCGCTGGCATTTCTTGGCTCATAGCCCTTTCCTGGCATCACTCTAACCTCTGCTGTCATCATACCTCCTACTTGGTGACCCTCCTGCTCCCTCTCGTAAAGATCCTACGATGACATTTGTCCTACTGTAAAATCTAAGACAACCTTCCCATTTTAAGATCCTTTATCTAACCACATCTGCAAAGTCCTTTTGGGAACAAAAGGACTTTGTGTACCACTTTGGGGGGCTGTTATTCAGCCTACCACACCAGCATTCGGCTAACAGTTGGCTAGTCAGAATGCTGGGACCTTCAGTCTTCAGGGCCTGCTGGCCTGGGGCGAAGGATGGACAGGAACAGACCCAGAAGCAGGTGACTGGCATGTGAAGCACCGGGGAGGCTGGGCACAGATAATCAGAGTGAGGTTCAGGCAGCCTTAGTTCATCGGGGGCCTATAGGTGGGGCTCCCAAAGGCAGGAGGGCCACAAATGTGCCTCCAGGTGAGAAGCCAGGCATGGAGGCCGAGGAACAAGCTAAGTGACAGCATGAGGAAATAACCGGCCAGATCCAGACAAGTGAGAAAACCTGATTATGGATATTGCAGAACTGCCCATTTTATTAGTTGGCATAATGGCATAAGTGATGTTTTCTTTAAAAAATCCTGATTAGGCAGAGCTGCAAACTGACTTTTGAGTGAGATAGCTTGTGGTCTGGAATTGACTTTAAAACATTCCAGTGACAACAACTAAAAAAAAAAGTGGGGGGAATAGCTGAAACCAGGTTGGCAAAATGTTAACTGTTGATGCAGGGGATGGGTACATGGAAGTTCATCATAAAACATCTATATATTTGTGCATGTTTGAAAAATCTCATTAAAAACCTGAAGTCTTTTGGGAAGAACCAAATGAGGGTTAAGGGAAGGAACCTGGCTTTTGAATTAGAAAATGTATATGCACATGAAGACATATTCAAACTCACTAGTAATCAAAAGAGATGCAAATTAAAACAAAGAGATATTAACTTGGCAAAAATGAGCAAGTAGAATAACACCAGTTGCTGGCAGAGATGTAGGTGGACGTGTCCGCGGGACAGGCATGGTGAAGAGCAATATGGTCCTACTTGCTTGAATAAGCCCGTTCTATGATGTGGCATATAGCACAGAGAGTCTCATAGGGAAAATCCAAGAATGGCTCACTGCAGCTTCATCTACTGCAGCGCAAAGCTGTGGGTCAGTCACTGGGAGGGTAGGTCAGGAAAATGTGGGGGTTGTACCCGCAAACAGTATGGAATAACCAGAAGCAACCGATTAAATGTCCCCATAGCAAGAATGGGCCTTAAGGCATTAAGCTCAGAGAAAAACAAGCAAAAAACAAAATGATGTCAAACATGTAAATTCAAAATACAGCCCCACAAAACAAAATATTCATTTGGAAGGACATACATAAACAAGAAAATTCACATGAAACACAGAAGAGTTACCGGAAAGCAGAGATCAGCAAACTGTGGCTCTCAGATGCAATCCACCCTTAACCTGTTTCTGTAACATTTTATTGGAACACCGCCACGCCCTATGTATTGTCAGAGGCACGTTACGTAAACAAGCGATGATAATGTGCCATATACTAAAGGGTACATAGGATTCACTCAACCCTCTGCACCCGAACTTTAAAAAAAGAAGGTAAGAAAATTTAGGCTGAGTTTCAATAACTAACAGAGCCTTGGGAAGGCACTTTTCCTGCTTAAGCTGCAGTCTTTACAGTCTTCACAATTACAAAAACAGGGTACTGTCCATCTCAGAGATAATATACCTGCAAGCGCCTTGTGAATTAGAATCAGCCTTTCAAATGCAAAGGTTTCTTATTATCAGGGTAACAAGGAGACAGCAATGGTTTTGCAAATGTGTTCTCCCAGCCTTCTAATAGAACGTCTTATCCTTTATTTTCTTGCCCACTTTCTATGGGGAAACTAATGGTAAGGAAGTAATTAGAAAGCAAAACAAAGACAAGGGAAACCACAGACCCACAGGATCCACAAATTGGAAGCAAACTGGGGCAAGCTTGGAAATGCCACAGAGGAGCCAACAAGGCCAAATGGGAATAGGTTTTCCATGAAAGCAAGTGTGATGAGTCTGACTTTGTATCCACTGCCCGTCAGCCCTCAGAAGAGGAAGCAGGCTTCATGAGGGTAATGTCACCTCATCACATCTGACAGAGGGATGGAAAAATGGGTGATTTCCTGTAACAGGATACAGCAAGTGTAGCTGCCATGGCTTAGGTGTTGAGCACGTACCAGGCATGTGCCCAACATTTCACAATCGTCTTATTTAATCATCAAAGTACCCTATGAGATAGTTATTACTATTATTATCCCATCTTACAGATAATCACACTGAGGTATCAAATATTGTAATAGGAGGCATCAAAGATTAAGTAATTATCCCCAGGTCACCCAAGTGGGAAGTGGCAGAATCAGTAGAGTCAGCCCTACTCCCAACCCTAAATGACAGGTATCACCATCACCAGTGACTAGAGGTACAAACGGTCTCAGAGATGTGAAGTTACTCAGCTGGGAGTGTGGAGCCAGGGCCTGAACCAAACACTGGCTGACTCCAATTGTGCTACCCTTTCACTACTGCATCGTAATGCCTCCCTGAGCTTTTTCCTAGAAAAGGCCCTTCACCTCTCTGAGCCCTGAGCCTTGTCATCCCGCACAGTATTCCTAGAAAGGAAATGCAGATTGGGTGCAGCTGGAGGCATCACTGTGTGGGTGCTTAGGCAGCTCCGTGTTTACATTCCCTTGGTAAAGACGCCCAGTTCATTTCTGTTGGCTTATTTGAGGGAATGCTGTCTGCTGTAGCTAAGAAGCTGAAATTGAAAAGGGGAGGTAGCATGGAACGATGAGATTAGGTTTGGAGGAGGAAAACAGGATCGCAGGTCTGCCTATGACAACTTGGGCAAGTCATTTCTCAAACCTTGCAAAGGGTTGGGTTTGCTTCACTAAAAATGGAGACATTCTTTCCGCTTCCCACAATGATACATACTTCCCACTCATTTAAAAACAGACCTTTTTTTTTTTTTTTTTTTGGAGACACTGTCTCTGTGGCCCAGGCTGGAGTGCAATGGTGTGATCTCCGCTCACTGCAACCTCCGCCTCCCAGGTTCAAGCGATTCTCCCATCTCAGTCTCTTGAGTAGCTGGGATTACAGGCACCTGCCATCATGCCCAGCTTCTTTTTATATTTTTGTAGAGACGGGTTTCACCATGTTGGCCAGATTGGTCTTGAACTCTTGACCTCAGGTGATCTGCCCACCTTGGCCTCCCAAAGTTCTGGGATTACAGGCTTGAGCTACTGCGTCCAGCCCTCTTAATTTATTGAATACTTAAACTTAGCCGGGGACGATGCTGTTTTGCATACATTACATAATTTTATACTTGAATATGAATATAGAAAATAGACGGCTATCCCCATTTTACAGATGACAAAACTGAAAAAGGGTTAATTTCCTCAGTGGACCCAGCATTTGAAAACAACTCTGACACCAGAGCCCATTTTAGCCCAGTGGTTCTCAACCCTGGATGTGTATTAAAAGCAAATGAAGACCCATGAAAAAAATGCCAATGCTTGGGCAAACTTCATTTAACTAACCTGAGATGGGGGCTGAGTTAAGAACCACTGTTTCAACCATGTTACAAAGCAGGACCCTTAAAACTAGCAGTTCCTCTCTCATATCCATGCATAGAAATGCACAAAGGTGAATTAATACAGCTGTATAATAAACTAAGACGGCTTCATAATGTGTGGCCAATTATGTTCTTAAGCAATTAACTGATGCTAACTCTCAGCTATTATATTAATTTATAATAAATGCAAATTAATATATTTGGCTTTGCAATTTTTAAAAAATCTGAATTTGAAAGGTGTAGCATTCTGATAATGCACATCACTTGAGAATGCTGGGTTTTTTTCTTTCTGTTTTTAGTGAAGATATAAATCAGGAAAAAATCAATCAAGCAATAAAGAGCTCTGGTACAACAGAGTCCAGCCAGCACTCCCACCCGAACAGGAGTAAGTTAACTTCCAAATTGCTAAGGATGGCTCACTGGCAGTAAGGGCTTTGTTAGGCTGAGGTTTACATCAGGGTGACTTTTTGCAAGGTCAAGGTACACTGGAGTGACCTGCACCTTCTCTCTTATACCCATAATAAGACGAATTCATCCTTAAATTGGGCAACTACACTTCTGCCAGTAGGTATTCCTATAAATGTCTAGGTTTAAGCAGAAACTGGCACTGTATATTGAAGTACCATTTTGTGGCACTTAGTGCTTTATAATCTTCTCATCTGCCTATTGCCTAAGTGACCTGGGACAGTTTATATCTCTTAGCCTTACTTCGTATATTATGCAATAGGAATAACACCCTGGGTTCTTCCTAGGGTTGCCGTTAGAATTGAATGAGCTCATTGTGCCAGTGTGTCTAGCACAATGCCAGAGAAGGGGCTCACTAAATATCAGATCTCCACCCTTTTCTAGTCATGCTTATGTTCAGTTAATGGCAATGGGGCTTGACTCAGACATACCCTTAAAGGATCTTGGTGCCATCTTCTTCTGTTAAGAGTTAAAAAGATTTCATTTTAAATACAATCCACAACTGTACCTTCACTGTAAGCCTCATTGTTGTATTCTCCCAGCCTTCTAATAGAAGGTCTTATCCTTATTTCCTTGCACATTTACTGGGGTTAGGACAAATGGCACAAAACCACGAGACCTGTGCATGTTGCCCATTAGACAGGATAGGCCAAGTTACACAGTAGTAACAAACAGTCCCCAAATCTCAGTGGCTCCTACATCATCAATTGATTTCTTGCTCATCTCCATCTTGGGTCTGTTGGGAGCTTTGCTCTACGATGCCTCATGCTGGAATGTTGCCATGGCAGGGGGAGAGGGAGCATGGTGGAATGACATTGTGCTTGTACAGCTGCCACCCAGATGTGACCCCACCACTTCTGCTCAATCCTGTTGACCTAAGCAAGTCTCACCTGGCCATACGTAACTTAAAGGGGCAGTGAAACCCTACCACATGCCTGAAATTAGAAATATTTGGAGAACAGCATTAATGACTACCACAGGGATCTTAGTTTACAAAGCATCTGTCACAATGATTACCTAACTTAATCCTCACAATTCCAAGATGGTAATTAATCATTAAATGTGATCATTTAATTATAAGGCATCAGCAAGCACCAACAAAAACAGAAAACCCAATATAAACAGTTCAGGCAACTCTGCCCACTAGTGAGTGAAAGTGCCTGGAGTGCATGAAATGGGAAGTATGAATCTGCTACTTGCTCAAGACTTGTCCACCTCTCCATGTGTGTGTCACCTATAAGTGGGATTCTGCTTTTGAGAAAGGCATTTTTTTGTACATGGCCTCTGAATGAAGGCCAACCAAGATTCTCAGCTCCAAAGATGTAATCTTTCAATGTTGGAGGGAAAAAAAGGCCATTCTTCCCCTGCAAAGTAATCCAGCATGCTTCCCTATCACACCACCTTCTTAGGGAGACTCAATTTGGACTGTATCATGATTTCTGCCTTAAGAATTGACTTTAGAGTCTGCCCCTGGATGAGAGCTAAGACATCACTTAATCATTCTCTAAAAAATGAAGAAATGAACGAAGTCTCAGCAGTCAACAAGGACACTGAGCAAGGAAGTGGCTCAAAATTCCCACCGCTTTAAGGCAAGTCTCCTGTAAGGGAATAGCTTAGCTGTGGCTCTCCCCATCCAGCTCAGTATTTCAGCGACCTATTCCACAAGGAAGATGGAAAGTGTGAGGCAGGAGGCTAGCAAAGTCTTCACTTTTCTGTTAACCCCCTCAGGAAGGTTTTGGTTTCAAAGTCTGACCACTGGGTGTCAGGCTTCGGGAGAAAGAAAATAGAGATGGTTTATCAACTCCACCTAATTATGCCAGAGAATGTAGGTGAGATTTGCTAAAGGACAGAAAATCGGCTGGCTTAAGTATGTCAATATGTCTGAAGAAGCTTACTAAACTTTCACTCATCTGACTACACCAATAAATATTTATCTTTTCTACATCTGTACAAATAATTCATTAGACAGCACACAGCGATGCTGACCTCAATCCTTTCCTTGATTTAAAGATTAAAAGGGAGTGGTCAACTTCTATATCTAGCAATTCTGAAGACAGATAATCTGAAGGTGTCCTTGCAACAGAACACCTAAAAATGCATGTAACAAATATGCTTAGGAAATAAATATGTATTTTTAAATGCACAGCTGAGTTTATTCTGGGATGGGAGGAAGGGACTGGAAAAACAGTAAGAGTGATGTGAGTGGGTATGCATTGGAGACACGAAGAGGAGGAATGAGTGAAGTGCTGTAGAACTGAGATTTCCATGTAAACTCTCGGCCTTTAAAGGGATACAGGGATAGGACAATGAAGTTCTCTGCACTGGCTGCAAGTGGTATAAGGTATACTAAGGTAAACAACCAGCTTTACAAATTTAAGTCAATGGGCTCTGTGGACCTTTCCCATCCCTCTGCCTGGGGTTTGGAACACAGTTCTCATCTACTAGTCCTAAACCTTGGGCAGGTTACATAACCTTATGCCACCTCGTTTGCCTCGGTTGTGGTATTGTGAAGAGCCAATAAACTTCGTGTACATTAAGTGCTAAGTGTACAAAAGTATGGAAGGGGCAAATCAAAAGTGGAAGTTTTTCTCCCAGAGATCAAGATTTTTCCTTAAGAAAGTCAAGATATGGTTATACATTATCTGCCAATTTAATGAAAAAGAAATAAACATCTTTAGTTATAAAGGACCAGGATTTCACAGCCTTATCAGATGCTAAAGAAATGAGAAAAAAAAAGTTTAAAATTAGCAAAGGTTTAAAATTTCCTCCATAGTTATATCACTAAAGTAATGGGGGGAAATGTTCTTTTGATAACTATCATCAAGTTTTATATCCTCCTTTCCTTAGTGCCACTGGCACAGTTCAAAAACAGTTTTTATTTCGGGAAAGCAAGAAACCAAATAGGATTATAAAATACCACAGGTATGGCCAGGCGTGGTGGCTCATGCCTGTAATCCCAGCACTGTGGGAGGCCGAGGATAGTGGATCACCTGAGGTCAGGAGTTCAAGGCCAACCTGGCCAACGTGATGAAACCCTGTCTCTACCAAAAATACAAAAATTGGCCAGGTGTGGATGTGCACACCAGTAGTGCCAGCTACGGGGGAGGCTGAGGCAGGAGAATTGCTTGAACCTGGGAGGCAGAGGTTGCAGTGAGCCGAGATCTTGCCACTGCACTCCAGCCTGGTGGACAGAGCGAGACTCCGTCTCAAACAAAAAAACAAAACACAGGTACAGCATATATACTCCATAGAGAGGAAATGCTCTCGCTTAGGATGAGACAAAATAACAAACTGAATGACCTTGAACAGAACTTGGTTACCTTTGGGCCTTGGTTTTGAGTATAAGGATTTGAAATCAATGACTTCTGGGGTCTCTTTCAGCACTTTCTGATTTTATGACAGTTATTCCAATTGCAAAAGAAACTAACTACCCATTTGGCCCTCCCATTCCATAAAAACAAAACACACAGTATCATTTCAAGAGTCAGAATCAGATTCTTGTTTTGAATTTAAAGTGCTACATGACTGCTAAGGTTAAAACTCCTTTCTTTCAAAAATCAAAAAGGTTGAATCATCAGAGGATAAAACCC
This sequence comes from Mandrillus leucophaeus, assembly GCF_000951045.1. Lineage (NCBI taxonomy): Eukaryota > Metazoa > Chordata > Mammalia > Primates > Cercopithecidae > Mandrillus > Mandrillus leucophaeus. Next base: position 488,379 of record NW_012104176.1, on the reverse strand, counting down.
ATCACCACTGCAAACCAAAGTGGATTTTCAACCTAGTAGAAAATCTGAATTGACAAAGCATGCAAAAATTAGCTCAAGTAGCCACAACTACCTTCTATGAGTCTCCTGGTAAATGCTTAGGAGTTTAAGTGTGTATTGTTTATGCTGCAAGAAGCAATGAGGTTGAAAGCCTGAATGTGTTATGCCCAGAAACTAGAAACTTAATTCAACAGGGAAAGAGTCTTCTTCGAGTAAAAATAACACAACTAAAAAATTAGAAAGTCTTAATACGAACTGTTTAATTGTTTTAACAAGATTTGAGAGGCGGCGGTAGGTAAATAAATCACCAACTGGCGATAAGTCACCAACTGTTAATGTATCTGCAGGTTTGTTTTTCACAATCACTAGATTTACATACAATTATAGGTTATGGTTCTCCATGTACACATACAGTGAAAGACATTTTCCAAATAACTTTTGATGTAGAATGGAACCTGAGAAAAAAAAAATCACTTAAGAAATCAAATATCATATAATGGAAATACTTTAACCACAGCATTCAGACATTTGACTGTGGATTCCAAATGCTTATCTAAACAGAGGCAACGCAATTAAACTGCCTTCACTCAAAATGGTGTCAGAAGGCAACTACCCTATTTACTAGCCACTGATAAGTTATGACAACACTATTTCATAGCCTGTCAGTGTATTTCTTTTAACCCCCCCAGCAGTAGGATTTAGGATTTCCTCAACACTAAGGGCTTATCTCAAATGCTTTAGTGCATGAACAGTAAAAAATCAGAGTTGCAATGCCACATTGAGAAACTAGATAATGACTTGGAAATAAAAGTGGGGGAAGTGATGAACTGCCACTATCTGTTTTTCTAAGTCTTCTATTTTTTAATACAGAGCAAAACTTTAAATGCTAACTACAAAAATAAATCTAACAGGGCTAGCAATTCTGAAGGTAACCCAATGACAGTAGAAAACTTTTAGATCACTACTAAGAGGTCTTTATATTTTTCACAAACAATATGAAAATAAGACTGATACTGTTTATAATTACTAGCTAGATAAAATTTGGCAAAAGACATCTAATATACTTTTTACAATGAAAGTGATTTCTAAAAATGATTCCCTTGATCTCATGCCTATAGAAAAGCTATCAGTTTTTAATATGAAAATAATAAACTAGTTACCTTACACCATTTAAATATTATTTTCTGACTTTTCTCTCTTCCTTATGAGACTGGGGAAAAAAGATGTTAGAGGAGAAAAATAACTGTTATATGCCAAATAGTTCAAAATCTTCCCCTGGACACTGAAACAGGATCCTTAGAAAGTACACAATGTCCTGAGTTTCCCTTGGAGACAAATACTTTGGTCATTTATTTGTAATCAGACACTGATTTCAGCAGATTACAGCACTTACAAACATTGTCACAGACAGCACAATGTCCATTCATAAATAAAAGGAGGTCTATTCATGAAAAGGTTGTGATTCTTTTCAAAGTATCCAATACATATATCCTTTCTGGACATTTCCCTTTCAGTATTACCTGGCACGTAATCAGGAAAGGGAAACATTCAGGTAAGTACAAACTCCAGTCATATTCACAGCAATATGCAATATGGACATTTACAGGGGGAATCCCTTTGCAGGTGACTTCAAATAAAAATCCCAAGAGTCACAGTAAATGTTTCAAAGTCCATATAAAGAAAGAAGCTTGGCCAGGTGCGGTGGCTCATGCCTGTAATCCCAGCACTTTGGGAGGCCAAGGTGGATGATCACTTGAGGTCAGGAGTTCAAGACAAGCCTGGCCAACATGGTGAAATCCCATCTCTACTAAAAATACAAAAATTAGCTGGATGTGATGGTGGGCCCCTGTATTCCCAGCTACTCGGGAGGCTGAGGCAGAAGAAACGCTTGTACCTGGGAGGCAGAGGTTGTAGTGAGCCAGATCGTGCCACTGCACTCCAGCCTGAGCAACAGAGCGAGATTCCACCTCAAATAAATAAATAAAAATAAAAGTATTTGCTCAAAGAATGATACTGCATACCAGGACCAGGCGAAAGGAACATAATGATATGGCTCCAGCCCTTAAGAAACTCAAAGTCTAGCAGAAGAAAACAGCTTTAAATACTTGAACAGGTTTCAAGGACAGAGATAGAAAAGACTATCTTAATGATGGCTCCAAGTTATGGAGAAAAGCAGTTTAGTGTAAATAAGCAGAAGAGAATGGGTGGTTCACCTTGCAAATATTTCTAATCCCCAAACCAAGCAAGTGAGTTCTGGACTATGTTCACTTCAGACTAGTCATATCACTGCTCTACTTTAAAAACAATACCAAGAACTGATTGTACTCAAAACCTGTACTATAATAAAGCAGCAAGCCACCAGTAAAAATATCTCCCTGTCAGGCCCTTGTAGCACTACTTAAGGAAAAGGAAGACCAGGAGTGCAGGAAAGTCCTTTTCCATGTCTGTTTTCTCATGAACATTAAGCTAGAATGGAAAATAATTAGACCTAATTACACACCTTGTCCACGCAGGTGTGTAACTTCCGAACCTCAGGATGAAAATCACAATCTTAGAACCATGCACCTATCAAGGACATCGACCAAGCTTTACATATCCAAGCTCCCCTGGTACCCAGCTCAGGAAAAATAGCATCAAGGTTGAGGGAACACTTAGCTAAGCAGAGTGGAATGCCAGCTCTGCAGATAAACAGCCACGTGACCTGGGGCCTCAGTTCTTCTGAAATAAGGAAATAATACAATCTACCCCAGAGATTACAACTTAATTGTAAGGTTCAGTTCTAAGAGTTCCTGCAAATTATTACGTAAGTTGTTACTGACTGCTTTCCCTCCACCATGCTCATCATTTTTCCTACTGTCTTCAGTCTGCCTTACTGCTGCTTGTTTAAAACACAACAGTAACTGTCCAAGAGCCACCTTTACTGTTTAAAAGTTATCTATACCAAAAGACACCTACTATTACATTTCTCTATGGTAATAAAACAAAAACGGGAAAATTTGCATTTCAAAACCTCTCCTCACCCTGACAAGCAACATAACTTTACCAAAGTTGACATGAGTAGATCCTGATCGGTTATGCATCACTTCAGGGAGACACCTCTAAAGCAGCCAGCACTTTTTGTAGAAAATCCTACATGTTTCTCTAAGGTTATTAAAATATTTCTGGAGAGGCAAGGAAAGCATAGATTCAGACATTTAACACTTAAGACAATACCTTAAAAGTTACCCGTTCAGCCCTCCGTAAGTGTAAAAAGGGAAACAGTAAGAAAAAAGAGTATTTCATTAATATAATCTTGGGAAACAATGATTCAACAAAACAGCCAAATATAAAACTTAAAAATTTTTTTAAGTAAATATCTTACAACACAGTCTTCAGTATTTTTTTTAGTAAGCAGAACTGAGACAGTACACTAAAACACAAATAATCTAAAAAAATAACACACTCGTTATCACAAATCAGAGATGAAATTCTAATCATTTATTTCTAATCTACTGCACAAGTTTTATCTATAATTCCTTAAATATCGAAGTATTTCCCTTTTGAAGAACTCAATATTGGCCGGGCATGGTGGCTCACACCTGTAATCCCAACACTTAAGGTGGCTGAGGAAGGCAGATCACTTGAGGTCAGGAGTTCGAGACCAGCCTGACCAACATGGTGAAACCCCATCTCTACTAAAAATACAAACATTAGCTGGGCGTGGTGGCGGGTGCATGTAATCCCAATTATTTGTCAGGCTGAGGCATAAGACTTGCTTGAACCTGTGAGGCAGAGGTTGCAGTGAGCCGAGATTGCACCACTGCACTCCAGCCTGAGAGATAGAGTGAGACCCTGTCTCAAAAAGAAAAACAAAACCAATACTAGGTTCTCTGCTAAAGCTAATGGTGCTAGTGCCATAGCTGAAGTATTTCCCAGCATCTTAGCAAATGTACTTTTTAATATAATCTAAAATAAAAAAACACACACCTGTGTAACCATTAGAATGAATTTCTATCTATTCATGGTTTTAAGTAACTCAGTCTCTTAAATTGATAGCATGCCTTATTTTAATCTTACCTCAGATTTGGCTGAGCCAAATTTTCTACTTTAAACTGCCTAACAATTCTTTACATAAGTTGCAAATCTATGAGCTGAAATGAAGAAACCTCTCAGCAAAGTCTTCATGTTTATTATTGAGTGTAGAATATGTTCATCCACACTACTAACCAAAAACCACAGAACAAGACATACAGAAAATCCACTGGTTCTTGATGAGTTTATGGGTATAACTGCCATGCAAATCTAAACACCCTGAATGCATTCAACCCTAAGTAATGATCTTTAATCATCTGCGCCACCTGATGATTCTTTTAAAGGGCAAGATCTTAAAGACTTTACCACTCTCCTACATCCCTGCTACCCATCATCAACCAGGGGTAGCCTTCCACTTCAGTTCTCAGGCTAGCGTGAATTCATCATCAAAATTGTAAGATCTAAGTATGCCCATGATCTAAGGCATCTCTTTGATGATCTCTTGCTTACTCACAATCAAACCACTTTCAAAGTCTCACACATTACTCCCTCTCTCAAGCCGGAACTTGATCCACCTCAGATTAACAGATACATCCCTCTGTGCCAAGATAAGAGAGACTAAATTTAAGTTGAAGTCCCTTGTAACTTTCCCTTCTATCTTCAACCTGGTCTATGAAAATCTCTCCTATTTTCAAAGCTAACATCACTAAGTTTGACCTCAACTTCAGATCGAGTGTGGCCATAATCCCAGTCTCTCCCATGACACAGGTACAGGTTTTGCCTAAAATTTCAAGGTGGTCCGTTAACTTGAAGTTTTTTTCCTCTTGGTCTGAACCCTGCCCATGAAACTTTCTGTTAAAAGCAGGCTTTACAAGCTTTCCCACTTCAAAACCCTTTCTCACCCAACAATGCCTCCAGGTAGACTAAATGAAGGCATGCAAACTGAAGAATACAAGCCTGCCTACAAAGCAGCCGATTATAGTGTGTCAGGAGAAACTTCAGGTAGGCCCGCCCTTGCCAGACTTAGGAATATTTTGAAAACTTTATGTGGATCTATTTTTACAGAAACGTATTCTATTTCTTTGAAACACTTCATGAGGATCACGTGAGGGCAGGCTGCATCTGGTCCTTTTGACTACCTGCTTGTATCCTCTACCTTAAACTTACGTAAACTGGCTAAAGACCAAACTACCAATTCCCACAGCTTTCAGGATTCACAGTTCCCATCCACCACACACCTCTCTGCAGCATGAAACTCCACTATCTAAATAAACTATTTTACTTTCTGGCTGCTCCTTCACCCTCCCATCCTCTTATTAAAGGTTCTGTGCTTTGTAATCGCCACCATTTTTTTCTCTCTCAGCAGCAACTAGGATCTCAGATTGATCTGCACCCTAGATTCATGACTGGCACCCCAAGCCATGCATCTCATATAGCCTACACGAGCTATCTCTAATGGCTCTCTTGCTTTAGATCACCACTTCATCTCTGTCCCTTTCATTCTGATTCTTCTAGTTCAATCTCATTACCTGCGTTATTGTGTAGTATTTTTTCTAAATGACTTCAGTGAACCCTCTTCTGACAATCTATCCTCTATATTGAACTCAGATGCACACCTAGCCTAACCTTCAAGTTCCTCAACAACTCAACTCCAACCTAAATTCATAGTCTCCTCTGCTTTTACCTAAATAAAGAGATCATGCTCCATTCAAACCAGACTGCTCTTTGCTGTCCTCTTAGCATACCACCAAAACTGACCCTGACCAAAAAGCACAAACCATTAAACCACTTAAGAAAACAAACAAAAACCAACCCAAAACCAAATATTGGACTTGATCAATATTTGTAAAAGTTCTATTCTTCTTGGTTGGGGGCGGTGGCTCACACCTATAATTCCAGCACTTTGGGAGGCTGACGCGGGTGGATCACCTGAGGTCGAGAGTTCAAGACCAGCCTGACCAACATGGAGAAACCCCGTCTCTACTAAAAATAAAAAATTAGCCGGGCGTGATGGCGCATGCCTGTAATCCCAGCTACTCCGGAGGCTGAAGCATCAGGAGAATCGCTTGAACCTGGGACCTGGGAGGTGGAGGCTGTCATGAGCTGGAATCACACCATTGCACTCCAGCCTGGGCAACAAGAGCGAAACTCTGTCTCAAAAAAGTTCTACTCTTCAAAAGACACTCTTAAGGAAACAACAGTATAAGCTAACAGGTTAGAGAAACACTTACAAAACAGATTATCTCATAAAGAAGTTAGATCCAGTATACACAAAGAACTCTTAAACTCAACAATCAAAAACTACTAATTATAAAAAGGGCAAAAGTTATCACAAGTTACTTCACCTAAGAGATATAAATGGTAAATATGGACATGAAAAGACATCCCAATATTCCACACCATTACTGATTAGTCATTAGAGAAATGCAAACAAACCACGAGGTACAACACCTACTAACATGGCTAAAATTTAAAATAAAATAGATAGTATGAAATGTTGGCAAGGATAGAGGGCAATCAAAACACCTATATGCTGATGGTGGGGGAGCAACATGATACAGCATTTTGAAGAACTAGCAGTTTCTCACAAAATTTAACATACATTTATCACAACCCAGCAACCTTGATTCCTAGTTACTTACCCAATAGAAAAACTTATCCATGCCCATATAAAAATCTACATGCAAACAGCTTTACTCATCACAGCCAAAAGCTGGAAATAGCCGACATTCTAACTGGAAAACGCATAAACAAATATGGTACGTAGACAATGGAAAACTACTCAGCAATAAAAAAAGAACTCACTGATATATATGAAATAGATGACTCTTGAAAGGACTATGCCAAATGAGAGAATCTAGACACAAAACACTACACACAGTATGATTCCAAGTAGCCAAACACTTGGAATAGGAGGAAGGATATTAGCTAGAGAGACACATGGGGAACTTTTTGGGGTGATGAAAACGTTGTGTATTGATTGTGGTGACAATTACACAACTGTATACATTTGTCAAACTTCATCAAACTATAGATCTAAAAATGTATAGTTGATGTTAATTATACTTCAATAAAGCAGAACTTTAAAAACTGTCTCTGAACCATGACTCTTGCTCTGAAATGCTGTTAATCATCTAAGAAATACTTATAGCTAATTTTTAAGGTACCACTAAAAATGCACAAGACCAGAAAACCACCTCATCATGTTCTCTAATATTAAAAGAAACTGCAAAATTCAAATTAATGTTTACATACAATTATTTACTAAATCTGTCAACTTCATTTTAAAATGTAACATTGATAAAAACTGAATTTGAAATAATGTGTAGGTTTCATACAAGAACTCTGAGACTGTTAGCTTAAGATATTCCTATCCTGCCTTTAATTTTTTATGTCATTAATGAGCTGTGGATATATTTCAACATGTAGGGTGAAGTCTCCAAAGATTAACACCACCCAAGGTCTGCGAAGGTCCCTTCTCAGCCCTGAGCCACAAAGATTAAAATTCTCAAGTAGCAATTAGGCACCTTAAATTTATACTAAGATTAATATGAAACAAAAGTATGCTATGGTTGCTTGAAAGGTTAATGTAATCTGAAATTGTAGTAACAGAAGTGATGGTAGGCCTGGTCCTCTGGGAAATAGCAAGTTCAACTGCAGTCTGTCCAGCTTCGACCATAGTACTGACTGCAATCCAGAGAACACTTGGCAGAGGTTAACCAGGAATGTTCAGAAAAGCTGGAAACAGTGTTAAAGAGAAATGTTGACAGGAAAGAAAACAAACAAACAAAAAAACAAATTATTCAGTCTAAATTAAAAATAAGGGAAGATGACAGTTAATTCCAAATATCTAAATGGCCATCGAGTAGCAGAACGAACAGCCTTATTTATGTTCTAGAAGGAAAAACTGGAATCAGGTGTTACACAGAAAGAGCTTTAGCTTAGCATTTCTAAGAGCTATTAGGCAGCCTTCAAGGGTAATGAACTGTTTTTCTTAATGTATCTGGTTAGGGAGGATAGCCATTAAAATTACTTCTAAGTATATGCGAGTACCTTATAAACCTAAAATTCTAGAACTAAGTCATATGCCGTATAAAAAACTTGAGTATAGAGTGCTTTTGGATTCCGGCTAAATTGATTTATTGTAGGGCATTTTTTATCTTGTCCCATTTCTCACAAGCTGTGTTAATTTCCTGAACATTTGCAGGGTCAATGGTTCTACTTGCTGATGGCCGCCTTTCCTTATACCATATCGCAACAAGCAGTTCACCTATTCCAAGTTGACAGATAAGGAAGGTGATCTCTTCAGGTAATCTTCAAAAAAACTTTTTAATTTTCTTGTTCTATACCACAAATAAATTATTTGATAATCATAGCTCTATGTGAACAAAGGAAACTAACAACTTTGGTGTTCAGCTGCCAAATCTGTAAGATAAGGAGATTGAGAAAAGACCATTTTTAAAAGCCACAACTTTGTCAATAACATCAACGGTAAGAATCTTCCGTTTTAGGCCGGGCACAGTGGCTCACGCCTATAATCACAGCACTTTGGGAGGCCGAGGTGGGTGGATCACGAGGTCAGGAGTTCGAGAACACCCTGGCTAACACGGTGAAACCCCATCTCTACTAAAAATACAAAAAAATTAGCCAGACGTGGTGGCAGGTGCCTGTAGTCCCAGCTACTCTGGAGGCTGAGGCAGGAGAATGGCATGAACCCAGGAGGTGGAGCTTGCAGTGAGCTGAGATCACGCCACTGAACTCCAGCCTGGGCAGCAGAGCGAGACTCCGTCTCCAAAAAAAAAAAAAAAAGAAGAACTTTCAACTTTGGTTAGATGTAGCCTAGAACAACTGGAGATGGCGGGGGATAGACATCATAATAAAAACTCAGCTTGCTCTTTCTACATGGCCATTCTCAATGCACACCCATCATTCCTAGAAGCTCTGCCAAATACCAAACTTTGTTCTAGATATCTGAAAACTCTAACACTTAACAGTTTCTCTGTAACAAAACCTAATGGTCTAACTTCACATTTTACACAGCCCAAGATTAAATAATACGTTACACCACTCTGAGACCTACTTAAAATTGGATGGTCAGATTATTATAAAGATACACAACTCCTCACAAACTACACTTGCAGCTTAAATTAACAGGCAAAATATTCTTCTGGTGAGAGCTGCCATTTCAGTGAGAACAGTCTGACCAAGTGCTTAGGTTTTTTTCAACATAACTTTAAGAGATTCTGGCAGACAATGTTGCCAATGCTTAATGTTGCATGAATATCTAACCATTTCAAAATGCTGTTGCATAAATATCTAACATTTAATATTTAAATGTAACCTGAAGTATTATTATACCATGTAAATTATTCCATGGGAACAAAATGAGGCACTTATACAAGGCACATTAACTTTTTCAAGCCACTAGGCATCATTTAGTAACACCTACCTACACTACAAAGCATACTTGTTAGCTTCAAAGAGTTAACTTGCCCAACTCCCTAAGTCACATGCTGGTTACCAAGTATATTTAAATGCCAGGCACACATCTATATATTTCCTTTAACGCTTAAAAACTTATAAAGGTAGGATGGGAAGAAGAGGAAGTCCAGACATTAATGAGTACAGTAGTCTTCACATGGAAATAATTGATTAAAAAACATTTTATGGGCCACATAAAACACCTCAATTTTCATTCCAAAATGAATGTAGACAAGTGTTCAACTTGTCTACTGCCTATCACAGAAAATGGAAGGTCAAATGTACATTTTAACACACTGTAAGAATTTTGTAAAACAGATGTAAAATACGCTTCCCTCTTACCTAACATAAATATGTTTGAGAAGCTAGAAGTATAATAAAAACATCTGACAAAAATGTAGTTAAGATAATAAATTATGAATCTTATGAAAGGAACTCTAAGACAAGTAGAGAGCTCTCCTTTCATTGTTCTGTCTTTTGGGGTCCATTTTCAAATATCACTACACACACTTTACTCCTTTTAGATCGATCACATCCTGATTAACCTAACAAAGCGCTAAGCCATGCTCTTAAAAACATTGCTTTAACAGCTACTTTTCCGAAGGAGTACTCCTTGTAGAAAGACATTAAATATGTAGTAAGAGTATAATTATAATAATAAAAAAGCTCCACACTTGAAAAGAAAAACAGCTATACTTAGAGACTAGAACAAAGATACCAAAGGGCTTTGGCCAAAATTAGTATAAATAGACTTTATTGAAGTCAGTGCCTCTGTACTGAGACAGAAGATTGTGTCTACATAAGCACAAGTTGTAACATTTCACAACTTCTAAAAGGAATGTCAACAATTACAACGATCATGCATACCATGGTCGATAATCACATTTTAGAAGCATTTTCAACCATTTCTAAAGAAATGCTTATAACATTGTTATATATAGAACTACTTTCAATAAACTGCAAAACATTGATCGACTTTTCCAGTATGAGCTACAGTGTCAACACAAAAGGGAGGCATAAATGTTTAATTTATGAAATCAGAATGGAATATTTACTGTAAAGAAAAATTAAAAAGCTTTCAAATAAAGGCCATTATCGAACCAACGTGAAGAGCACAACTCGAACTTTTGAGTTCATTCATCTTTTAAAGCTGTCCTCTCAATAACTTCAGTTCTAAGCACTGAATTCAGTACTGTGAATATTCCTTGGATTGAAGTTTGGCAATGATGCGGTCCAACTGTCTTTTTGCTTCACACTGTGGGAAATTGCTCATGTCATAATATTGAGGGGCAATTTTCACCAACCTGTTTAGAAAGGGGGAGAAAAATTTCCAAATTACCATTTAATTGAAATACTGGAGTTGTTAATAGGATAGGCATTATTCATTAATATACTGATGAACCAAGGCAAATCTATGAATTCAAGTCTCATAAAAATACAAATAACTAATCCTTACAAATGGCACTTTTAGAAATGTGTTAAGTATTTTATTTAGTAAGATGTAAATTTTCTGATGTTGAACTTACCATAAACAAACAAACAAAAAAAAACCCTCAAGATACATTAATGTAAGGATAACAGATAAAGTCACATTTCTTTACTCTGGCACACTATTAACTTGCAGCTCCAAGGATATAGTAATATAACAGGTTCTGTGTAGGAAACATCGTGGTATTCAAATGATTGGATCTTCTCATTTCCAATTTTTTTTTTAAATAACTGTAACTCTATACCCCCAAAATACACCTGACTGAAATATTTTATAAAGTTTAGCTATACAATTTTTTTCTCAACAAAGCACTTCAGATAAAATGGTAATGTCCTACACAATTTAAGTGTCAGAAGTCCCAAATCTGTATAAGAAAGCAGTCGTACAATATAAAGCGGTGACAGCAACTAGAATACATGCCTTCAGTCCCACTACTTTTGGCTGACATTTCCTATCATAGGTTATAGAACAGATTCTGGCATAAATAAAAAAAACCATGAAGGTGAGGGTTATTTTGCTTAAAACAATCAGTTCTCACTCTACATTTTGTAAAAGCTAGTATGTTAAAACACAAAGAGTTATCATTTTTATGCCTGCACAAGTCCTAAAAACCAATATATAAATAATAAATAGTTGAGAGCTAATTGTAATGGGAGAAATAAAATGTAAAAAAAAAAAAAATTTCTGCAAGAAACAGTACTGACTTGAGTTAATCACAACAGCAAAAGAATGGCTCCAAAGAAACTCTTTTTAAAAAAAAATTTTTTAAACCCTTTTTAAAAGTATTTTTGAGAGACAGGGTCTGTCACCCAGGCTGGAGTACAGTGGCATGATCACAGCTCACTGCAACCTCAAACTCCTGGGCTCAAGCAATCCTCCTGCCTCAGCCTCCCCAGTAGCTGGGACTACGGGTGTGCAGCACCACCATGCCCAGCAAATTTTTGTACACACCTATATATATTTTAGTAGAGATGGGGTCTGGCTATATTGCACAGGCTGATCTTGAACCCCTGGTTTCAAGTGATCCTCCCACCCTGGCCTCCTAGAGTCCTGGGATTACAGGTGTGAGCCACCATGCCCAGCCCCTTAAGAAACTTTTCATGCTATTCAAATGTAACTTTACATTTGGCTTCAAATCCTGCCCATAAATATCAACAATCCCACTTTCCACTTATCAAAAGAAGGGTGTGAAAGATTAACCACACCATCCAGTCAATACCCTCACACCTACACAATGAAATATAAATCCTCAATGAGTGAATGCAAGGCCATGACTCTAGCAACAGTCGGGTTCCATTCTGAGTGAAGTATTAACAAAAAACTATTAGAACAAAAGGTGTACTTACCATTCTGGCTTGATATCTGTACATGTCCGGATGTAATTCTTTGTTGTTAGAACAAACTCATTATAAAGCACCCATTCAGGTTTGTGGTCAAGAACAGTAGAGGGATGCAACTGAACCACCTGGTTATCTTTCACAGTTAAGTAATGCCCTGTTCGTTCTAAATGTGCCACCTAAAACAAAAACCCAGTATATTATTAACACAATGCTTCTGTCATACTAGTTGTAAAGCTACCTGTATAGTTAGGAAAAGGCAGGCCTCCCTTTTACTTTTCATTCTATGGCTATACTTTTTTATCACTGTCTTATAAAAGCAGAGATAAGCAAACTGCCACCTGTGGGCCAAATCCAACTCACAGCCTCTATTTGTAAGGTCTGTGAATCCAAAATGGTTTATACATCTTTAATTAGAAAGAAAAAATATCATACAAAAAACATCCCGTGAAGCATGAGTAGCATGTAAAATTGAAGCTTCAGTGTTCATAAGGAAAGTTTTATTAGAACGCAGTCATACCCATTTGTCTATACCTATTATGCTCCAAGGGCAGGCAGCGTTAGGTAGTTCTGACAGGGATCTCACGGGTCCACAGAGCCCAACATTATTATCTGATCTTTCCTGCCTTAGACCATCGAGAGCAGGCTCTTCAGCACTGGGCGCCAACTATGAGTAGACAAACAATTACCAGAACATTCATGTCTAAGGTAGAAAACTAAAGCCGGGTGTGGTGGCTCATGCTTGCAATCCCAGCACTTTGGGAGGCCGAGACAGGAGGATCACCTGAGGTCAGGAGTTCTAGCCCAGCCTGGCCAACATGGTGAAACCTCATCTCTACTAAAAATACAAAAATTAGCCAGGCGTGGTGGCGGGTGCCTGTATCCCAGTTACTCAGGAGCTGAGGCAGGAGAATCACCTGAACCCAGGAGGCAGAGGTTGCAGTGAGCTGAGATCACATCACTGCACTCCAGCCTTGGTGACAGAGCGAGAGGCTCCATCTCAAAAAAGAAAATAAATAAATAAAAAATAAGGTAGAAAACTAAAGAGGGCAAAAAGAGGGCAAAGAGGAAAAGAAAAAGGTAACCTACAAAGACAGGAAAATAAAAATGAAAAAAAGAGCCTGCACATGCTTCTCTTTCATTTCTTTTTTTTGGTAACGCCTTGACTGGTGATACTCATCAAAATTGACAAGTTCTCCCTTTCCAATTCTAATACTCTGTGCATAAAGAATGAACATGAATAATGGAAAAGAAACTCAATTTCATTCAAAATATTTACTAAACACCTATTAGGTGTCAGGTATTACAATGCATGTTGTTCCTAATAAATTTTTTGTTGTTTTTAAGAGCTAGGGTTTTGCTATGTTGCCTGGGCTGGCTTCAACGCTCCTTGCTCCCTACTCAACTTTTCTAGTAGCGAGGACTAGAGAAGCACTACTAGCAAGCATACTCTGTGGTGCCCAGCTGTTTGTACCAAATTTTAATCTACATAATTAAGAAGTACAATGCTTGAATATAATTTCATCAATTTTTTTTTTGAATATAAAAAGCAAATTTAAGAACATGTCAAGCCAGGCCTGGTGGCTCATGTCTGTAATCCCAGCACTTTGGGAGGTCGAGGTAGGAGGATCATTTGAAGCCAGGAGTTCAAGACAAGCCTGGGCAACATGGCGAGGCCCTGTCTCTACACACACACAAAGGCAAAAATTAGCTGGGCATCATGGTGCGTGCCTGTAGTCCCAGTAACTCTGAGGTGGGAGGATCACCATAGCCCAAGAAGGTAAAAGCTGCAGTGAGCCGTCATTGCGCCACTGCACTCCAGCCTGGGAGTGAGACCTTGCCTCCCTCACCCCACCCCCTTCCCCTAAAAAAGAACAGAACATGTCAAAAAGAAGCTAGTACATATTAAATATTAAGAATATAGTTAAGAGTTTCGAGAAAGAATGCTCATACCTATTATTCACCAAACTCTAATAAGCCTAAGATATTATATAATAAGATGCCACAATAAACATTCTTACTGTTACTTAGATTCAAATACAGACATCTCCCCAATCTCCTTTGATTTTTCATTCTGAGACTGTCTTTAAGCTCATATTCTAGCTATTGAGCCCATCTGGCCTTAAGGGTAAGCCACATCTTGCTTAAGAGACACAGTCAAAGAGAGAATGAACAAACAGGAAACAGATAGAAGAGACCTATCCCAAATCAAGTGATTTGTTTTCTATTTTATCACCACAAAATTTTCTTGCATTTTTCTCAAAGTTTCTCTTCTTTTATAAACACCTTAAAATAACTTAGCAATATTTACTTGACAAGTTTTACTTCTGTTTGTATAGCCATTAATACAGCACACTTAAACTAAATAAAATCTTTTAAATTATGTTTCATCTTTATTGCTACTCAACAGACATTTTTGGCTTTTGCAGTATGCAAGGGTCTTGGACATAATTACCAATGATCCACTCTGTAAGAGGACTGTAAATGAAATCCACGTATTTGAATATTTGAATTTGGAGGTGCTTAGTTTTTAGATAAAGACTAAAGTCAACTGTATGTACTTTTGGATCTGCTCAATTGCTTCCTTTTAGTACTCTGTTATGACAATATATTTCCAATTAAGACCTAGATTCAGAGAAACTTTGCACTGATCAATATTCACATTCCTGAAGAAACGGGTGCCTAATCACATCTGAAAGTAGCCAAAGTTTCCATTTTGTACAACAAAGACTCTATTAATAAAATAATTCTAAAACTGATTCCTGTATAACTAGACTACCTTAGCCATTTAGTGCATTAATTTGTTACTCATTAAATACTTAAGATTTCTTAGTATATTAATTCACTCAAAGAAACTGGAAGTAACAACATTTAAGATTAATTTTTAAGGGCATGCGTAAACTCACTTTTGCTTTCGAGTGGATTCAAAGGACTGTTAATAGAAATCAGTGTCATGTGAATACTTAATTATTCATTCCCGTATTATCTACATACCTGCATAAAATACCCAGTAACCAAAGCTTTTCTTATATTAATATAATAGTCCCTGCTTGTAAAGTCAGTACTTCGACGAGGCAAATTAAATCTGTCCATAATTCGAGATAGCTGCTGGCGTACATTGTCTGCAGACATCAGGGACCTGTAGTTAATGAAGTTGTCATAACACCACTGAACCGATTCATGATCTAAAAAGGTGGAAGGCGGGGAGAAAAGAGGGGACCATGAATCATCCACACAGGAATATTCTCTAATTAAAAAAATTGTTATGAAGAATAAGCTAAATAAACCAGAAAGGAGATTTACCCACAACATTTTCTTTAAAACTGCAATGTTACCAACTTTCTCAAAGATCTGTAGTGTGATTCAACATTAGAAACAGTAACAAGGCTTTTGGATTTGGATGCCAAAACAATGATTTTGAATTAATTTCACCCATTAACATCCACCTGGTTATTTCCAAAAGATAGTCTATCAGATAAGGGAAGGCTGGGTGTATTAGGTAAAAGTCACGGCCTGTTCATTTTCAATGAAACTACAGCTTTAGATTAAGATAACTGCAAACAACTGTTCGGTATGGTTCTTTACGCCTGAGCTAGAGCACCCCAGACTTAAAGACGTCAAAGTTTTATAGCGACACATGTGCCTCTAAGCAATTTACCAGCAAGTCCTGAAACTGGAGTTTACAAGGATGCCTGAAACCTCCATTCACGTTTAATAAACAAAACCTAAGTCTAAGAACTTCAAGTAATTTTACTGCATGTATTATCAAACGGATATTTCTCTGATGAATCCTTGATAAGCTTCTAACTAGCCTAGTGTTGCTCATTTAAAGAGCTCAACTTGTAGCATCATGAAAAAAATTTTACAGTGACATCTTTTATGTACCAAAGACAGTCATGGCAAAGAACTGCATTATTTATTTCAGAGGACCTTTGATAAATAAAACTAAGAGGGTTATTGTGAAATGGGAGAGAGAAAACAAAAATTAAAAGTGTTGATCCTTCTCTTGCTACTGTGATGTATGCTTACCTTCAGCATATTCTTTTCTCTTTGGTTCTAGGATTCTAGTTATAGTGCATAACTTTGCCTTAATGTTTTTTAGAGACATAACAAATATATAAGTACATTTTTATCCATTACAAAATGCATCCCCATTCCAGAAATTAAGACTGGGTGGGGGTGGAGATAGGAAATAGATCTTTGAATTAAAGAATACAGTAACATATTAGAACACCCATTAATTAATCCATCTGGAATAAGAAATAAAAGGTACCCATCTGAAGCTATTGACATTTAAACCAAAGCACTGAATATCTTTGGGAGCTGAAACAGCACACTGTGGAGGTAATTTTACTTACGCTGATGCTCTATAACAAGCTGAAAGGCAGGAAAATGCCCAAGCTGGACAATAAAAAGGCAAATTTTTGAAAGGGTTGTTGATTTGCAGACTATGGCTTGAAATGTAGTTTTTTTGTGTGGTTCTCAATTTTTAGAATTCATGTACTACAGATGGAAAAATGGCAATTCTAAGTTATTTGTTAAGAACAAATGACTAATAACTAACATCTGATGGTTCTACTGTAATTCTAAACTTGTGAGAAATAATTGTGTAAATGGGAAAAGTAAATCTAAAACTGGGAACATTTTATTAATATAACTTTAGCTGTTTCTCTCTTACCAATACAGTAAACTACCCCTAAGATCTAAAGCCAAATCACTGTCTAATTTTTAGAGAGTAATCTCCCCTCCCCAGACAGATTAAGGTACTGCAAAATAACTTAAATCTAGTTTTGGATTTCAAAGGGTTATTTCCATAAATAGTATTAAGACAACATTTTTTTAATTGACGTGACATTTTAGCTTCACTATGTAATCAACTATTGTCTGTAACGTAAAACATCTTGACCAGTATCTGAAACACGCTTTGTTTCAAATATACTGAATGATTCAATTAATAACATACAACAATTTAAAAAGCTTTCATGAAAACATTTCAAATATTTTCATATCCATATATATGCCTATATTGAAATAATAACACATGGGGATCTGGCAAAGTTTTTTGCTTTTTTTTTTTTTTAAAGGGCTTCTCTTATTTGAAAAGGTGGCAATCAGTGATTAAAAAGATAAATCGTCATCTTTAACTAATAAGGACGGTTCTAATAAATGTCAAGTCATCACATACTGCAAACCCCTAAAAACCACCAATGACTAACCATCCCTCTGGCAGTGAGAGCTCATAGTACCTCTCACTAATAATTCATTTCTTGGGCAAACAGTAGACTTGAACTTTTCCAACTCTTGTTTACAGGCCACTTGTAGCCTGAGAACCATCATTCATACTTGTCTGTTTTTTCTATTTTATTAGTTGTATTTTGATGTAAAAAGTAGTATTTTGATGTATTTATCAGAAATAGATCACACATCTGGTGAGTGGACAAGACCATTCTAACTTACTACATTCCCTCTGACTGTAAATCTGTTCCTTCTCAAGGCTTTAATAGGTTATGTATCTCTTGGTCACCCTGCATGTTTTGCATACAAGAGGAATACGGTAGGTTTTTTGAGTATATCTGTCTAATCAGGGGTAAGTCTTTAGCACTTCGTAAGACCAGTATTTGGATACAAGGAAGATTCTAAGGTAAACCATGTGCTGGTCTTGAGCCTTTGGTTTCATAACCACATTTCCCTTAACTTTCATATCTGCCCAAGTTTTTTTGGGCCTGGGCAGAGAAGGGCTCCATTCTTTCTCTCTGCTAGTCATCAATTCTATTCAACTCATATCAGGGTTCTGGAGTAAGCAACAGACGTAAAGCAAGTTAGGTACTACGTCTGGTGCACACACTGGCCCTCTAGCACTTCTGGACCCCAAGACAAATAAATTCACCATCACCCCCACAGAGATGTGCCAAAGTCAACAGGTTCCCCATTTTAAGGGTATAAATGAGATTTTTATGAGATAATAAAAATGAGTTACAAATAAAACCAGACATACAAAATTGGAATGTCAACTTTATAAATTAGGAAACCAATTTCTCATGAGAAGAAACTACAAACTTAGTGACGGAATTCCACATTTTTGGCACGGGGTGATGATGTAGGGCTATCAGTTAAAAAAAAACCAAAACTGTCAGATCCGGTTGCACTCAATTGCTGTATTTTTTTTCTCCTTTGAATTTATTAAGGTTTCCTCTCAATTTTTGTAAATGGCACATTCCAACAACAGCAGCTAGCAATAACTTCGTTATTATTATGTTTCCTCATTTACAAGTCATTGGCAAATGTTTTTCAGGTCACTAAATATTCTCTGATAAGATAATTTAAAGCTAGAACAATTACTTCATATGTCTACAGCATAACTCACAATTTTTCCACTGGTAGGCATTTGGGTAGCCAATTTTATTTTACCACCATAAATAATGATGGGATGAAATTCTTTAATCAAACCAGTGTACACAGAATACCAAAAAATAACTTTTTAAATTATTTCTGGGTCAAAGAGTGTAAGGTTGCTAAAGTTCTTGGTAACATAAAATCACATAAAGACCACATAACTCCACTCCCATACAGCTAAGGAATATTTTTCTTCAATGTCTGCAAATTTTATAGGTGAGAAAATGGTAGTGCCTTTCATTATCAATAATAATGCCAAAATAATAATGCATTTCTTTGGGCTAACAGTACAGTTGAACTTTTCCATATCATGTTTACAAGACCACTGGTAGCCTGAGAACCATCATTCATACTTGTCCATTTTTTTCTATTAGCTTTATGTTGGTGTAAAAAGTTCTTTATTAGTAAAAATGTTAGAGTAATGAATTGTATAAACAATATAAAACTATTCTTAAAATGTAAAATGCACAGAAATAAAAGTATATAAAAACCTGCATGTAAGCGATAAATGTCATGCAAGTCTGTCATTTTTATCACCGTATTTTTCAGGTTTTCTACAACTGGTGCTTTATCCCCTGATTATAAACATAAACAACTTGGGGAAAGATTGGCAATTTCTATTTTAAATGCTAGTCAGGAGTTTTTCTAAAGTACCTCTGGGTTTCTAATGTAAGTTGTCACAGATAATAAATGAAAGTGGGACAAAGAAACATCTTATACACTGCAAGTGACATTTAGACAAAAGAATGTCTCCAATCAAATTTACACTTACTTTGTTTAAAAGCATGGTAGACGTTCAGCAGTGTCAGATGATCTCCATCTATGTGGGCAAATCTCATCTTGGCCTCATCTGCGGCTTTCTTGGCCTCCGTGGGGCGAACAAAACACTGTGGGACTAAACAAGGTTGGTATGGGCCCAACACAAACGCCCATATCGATGAGTCACGCATTCACAGATAGAGGAACAAGGCCTAGCTAGGTCAGTTCACAGAGCATAGGGCAGGGCAGGATGGCCTCCAACTGCATCTTGGACTGTTTACTACCTTGATTTGGTACATCAACACCTAACCACATCTGTAAGACAAGAGGATTTCAAAGCTACAGAGTACCTGATTATTTTAACTAGATCTAAAAGTAGGCATCAAAACAGCTATTCTGAAGGCCATCAGGATACTAAAAAGCTCAACTTATTTAAAAAAACCAGTGCTGATAGCTCTACCAATAACCAGAATAATGGTGTCAATTGCCTTTCAGCTAACTGTAATTTTTCAAAAGGACATCCACTACATCTATTGAATGGCCATGAAAGTTAGGAAGCTACGCTTGCCCACTGCAGAGCTAACAACAACTTTGAAACCAGTCTACTGCCATGTTTCTATCAGAATTTTTTCCCTAATACTGTGGCTATTACCAACTGGTGGGTATCACTATTAGCACCGGTGAGTAGAAGCATATGTAAACATAAAAATATCAAGAATTCTTGGGTTTGGATGATAGCAGTAGTGGTGGAAGGTTAAACCGCCTCTGAATTAAGAAAATTCAAAAAGGCTGGGATATTCAGCCTAGTGTTTCAGCATTTTAACAAAAGGATTAGAAAATAAAGTCCCAATTTTAAAAAAGAAAAAACAAACTTATTTGTATCAAAACCTCAATAAAAAGCAAAGTCCAATATTTCAAAAGTTGACAATTAGTCTGAAACAGTCATATCAAGGGTCATCAAAATATGTAACTACAGTTATTTGTTTAGAGCCTCAATATTAATTCACATAAAACTTTAAATTGTTACAAAGCATGTACTACATTTTTTGAAATACAACTTTCCTTAATTCAGTTTAGCAATTCCATAGTCATAAAAGCAATATGAAAATAAAAATACTTAACAGCCTGGGACTTCTTCAACACATTTTAAAAGCTCTTAAAACCTTGTCAATGAAAAACTTCATAAATTATCGGTTCCGATAGAAGATAATGGGAATAATCAACAACAAGATAAAATACAGTATCATATTACTCTTTCCCATACAGTTTCCCCTTTAAAAAGATGTCAAAATAGCCAAATAGTGACAACAAAACATGATCATAATAAATATTAAAACTCTTGCTTAATGTAACTGAAGCAAGGTAATCATAAAAGTACACAAACTTCTCACAGCTGTGAATGTTAATGTGAACTAGCCACTAGAGTTAAGTGGGAATAAATAAGTAGTGCTCTGAAAGGCCTCTAGATTTGCACTGTTAATATCAGGACCTTAAAACTTCAAAACCTATTTTAATGTCAAACAAAGCATTACAAGCTTAACAAACTGTTTTTTGTTCCATGACTTCTTCCTCGCCTCTTATTTGAACACTTTTCCTACAAATGGACCGTTTAAAAACAGTCCATTTACATTGCTGCACATAAATGCTCATTCTCCTGATAAACTAAAGTTTTTTATTTGTAATAAATAAAAATAAGGTTTTTTTTAAATTACAAATAAAACTTGAGATGTAGTTGGAAGATTACAACTGCATCACAACAACAAACTTTTTAAAGAGCTAATATTCTTAACTCAACGGTAATCATATAAGTATATCTGATAAGAGAACCTAGAGAAATAAAAACTAGGTAGATAGACAAATAAGTACACAATCCATTAGTTCTTGCCCCACACTTTCTCTAAAAACTAAAATCTTGGGAGAGGTACAACTGGGAGAATCTATAAAACAACATATAAGAAAGGCAGACAACAACCTACCACCACCTCCGCAAATGAAGCTACAATTTAATTAAAGTGACTCAATACTGCCCTGCCCATCTGCTCTGAGTCTGATCAGTCATAACTCTGCAAGAAAACATTTTAGCTACTTCTTAAATAAAAAAATTCACACCATTAGAATATACCATACATCTAAACTAAGCCATATTATTTTATATTTAAATTTTTTTCAATTTATCCTTTAATTCCACAGAATATTTTGAAATATTTGCAGCATTAAGATCAATAAACCACTCAGCAATAGGGAGTCAGTTCTCTGCAGTGCTAAAACTAGTAGCAGAGAATATTTTGATTGTAAGAACTTATTTTCTATTTTTAGCTGTAAGAATAGCCATTCATTTGTTTCTTAACAATATTTCTTTTCCTTTAAGAAAAATCTAATTTCCAAGTTACTATTCATTTGTGGTTTACATTTTGTTACTAAAAACAGCATTATTTCCTTAGCTTAATGGTCCAATTTTACAAAATTGGCAATTTTATATATTAGGTATGTTTCTTTTACCAAGTTTTTCTACCATTGTAAAAGAATGTCATTATCAGATTAGATTTTAAGCCTAAAATTATACATCACTATTTCTATTTACTTGATATCAAGTCTGAAATTCATGTTTGTTTGGGTGCCATTGGAGTACATATATAGAAAAGGCTCAACTTAATGTATAGCTTTAAGTTTGCCACAGGCACATTTAATAGAGCCAAGTACTAGAGCAAAGTTCTTCTTGTACTTGCAGTAAAAAAAAAAAAAAAAAAAAAAAAACCCCACAAAGATAGCAGTGATGGACCTTTAACCAAAGAATTCAGTTACAAGTGTGCTCAAACTAACTGCAATTTTTATTAGCACTCAAGACAGCCAATGTTTTACTATCTTTTGTGCACAATGACTTACTTTACTTTTGTAAGTACTATGTCATTACGAAGCTATTTACAAGGTATTTAGGAAACAAGATTAATTCCTTAAAATCATCTATAAAATCCACTATCATACTAAAAATTAAAAAACAACAAAAAAAGTGAAGTCCACCCAAACTTTGAAGAGCTGGGCTTTTTTTTGTTCCTTTCCCTCTATTACCTGACAACATAGCAGTAATAGATAGGACCTCATTAGAACAGTTGTAGTCACAACTTGCAATAACCATTTTTGCGAGCTGTGGATCTAGAGGAAACTCTGCCATCATGGATCCCAATTCAGTCAGATCTCCATCATCATTTAAAGCAGCCAGATAATTCAAAAGTTCCAGGGCTCTCATCAGAGTTTCAGGAGCTAGGGATAAAAGACAATCTATTAGACACGGTGCCTTAAGCAAGCAAAAATGTGACAAAGTACAAACTATTATAAGCAATCTCATTTTTCATTCTGCAGTGGACCAAACTCAAACTCAAACTGTCATCCAATTCAATTATACAGATCTAGCAAACAATGAATCATAAAAACATTGCAAAATTCTCCTGTAGGCAAAACTGTCTTCTTCCGAAACACATTAAATAACTGCTAATTCATCAATGTGTTTATCAGACTGTTTTTTCCCCAAAGAAAAATTAGGAATTCTCACATTTTCATGCCCAGAGGATAATTCAATTTACCTAACCCACCCCAATAATAACTTTTGAAGAAAAAAAAGAATGTGCTCATATAACTGTCACCTTTTTTAGTTTTAATGCTATCACGTAAGACTTAATCTTGATGCACACTGGATGGAAAAGGCAAAATGTATTTAATATATATATTAAATAGGATGCAGAAAAACACTAAGAGTCAATT
This sequence comes from Mandrillus leucophaeus, assembly GCF_000951045.1. Lineage (NCBI taxonomy): Eukaryota > Metazoa > Chordata > Mammalia > Primates > Cercopithecidae > Mandrillus > Mandrillus leucophaeus. The sequence continues at coordinate 465,135 of NW_012104176.1, read as the reverse complement.
TTGGTTAAAAGATCTGATAAAAATGTGTTTTGATAAGTCATACCTGGTGGATCCATAAAATCAAAATGTACCAAATCATCAATACCAAGTTTCTTCAATTGTAACACAACTGATCCTAAATTAGAACGCAAAATCTCAGGATAGGTGTTATCCTAGCAAAAAACAAAAACATGTATTTGTTACGTTAAACATGCCTCAGTCTCTTTGATCAAGAAAACAAAAATCTGTTCACTGCCTCCCGAGCTATTTGTTTTGGCATTACTTCTACACTACTGTCTCAGGAGAGACAAATACTTGTAGACTACACTAGAGAGAAACCATTTTTCTCCAACTATCTTTATGGTATTCGAAGTGTTTGCTACTGTCCATAAAACTAGAAACTGCAGAAAGAAATCTGTATAGTAGTCTTCACTCATCTATGTTTTCAATTTCCATGGTTTCAGTTAACCACTGTCACCAGAAAAAATTTTAAAGAGTCCAGAAACAAACAATCCATCAATTTTAAATTGTGCACCATTCTTAGTAGTATGCTATATACACTATATGCCCATTTGTCACTTAACAACCATCTGTTATGAGATCAACTTTTGCAGTATCACAGTGCTTGTGCTCAAGTAACCTTTTACTTAATAATGGCCCCAAAGCGCCAAGAATAGTGATGCTGGAAATTTCGATATGCCCTGAAGTGCTTCCTTTAAGTGAAACGTTGAAAGTAAGGAAAGAAAAGAAGTTGAAACCTAGTAAGGAAAGAAAAAAAAAAAAAAAAACAAACACATCTAAAGTAAGAATGTATCTTCTATCAGTGAAATTGTAAAGAAAGATATTTATACATAGTATATATAAGTAAGGTTCAGCATATTCTAGTTTTCAGGCATGGTGGTGGGGGAGGGTCTTGGAATGTATCAGCCTCGAATAAGGGGGTGTGCAACTACCTAAGTTAACTACGCTATACATTTCACTCCTGGAAAAGCTAAGGAGCTTTTAATCCTAAAGGGCAAGATTAAGTAAATAAGGCAATTTTCTTCTGGTAAGAAATTCAACTTAACATTTTAAACATATAGGCAGGAAACAACAATACCCTATACCTGCATTTCTGTTTTATAAGCTTTCTCTGTGTAAAGTCTGAAGCATTTTCCAGGTCTGGTACGTCCAGCTCGACCAGCCCTTTGTTGAGCTGATGCTTTACTAATAGCTGTCACCAAAAGGGACTCAACTCTGATCCGAGGATTGTAGACCTATTGGAATTGAAATAACACAAGAGTCTTTCTTCAGTCAAACACAAACTTGTGATCCAACGGAAGTATCCAAAGCCCACAGTTAATTCCCAAATAAACAAAGAAATATTGATAGCCATAAATCATGCTGCTACAATAGACAACCCATCATCCTGAACCTTAAAGTTCTTTTAGACATTCTAATTCGATCATCTGAAAGACTCAAACATGAAAAACTTCTTGTCAAACACACAGACAGCTTATATAATCTTTACTCCTCCTAATTTCAGATAATTTCAGTTCTATCAGGCTGACCTTTTTCCTTGCTTTTTATATGCTGGGCAGTCAAGGATTCTGCCCAAAAAGAAACCATCACTTTCAAAACTCAATGTTCTGGGTACTATTACTCTGATACTGTTTAATGAAAAAAATTTCCAGCAATAACATGATATGCCTACAAAATGTAATTAATTTATCCAAAAGATACTTGAAAAATAAAACATGTATTTATTAAATAGCCAGTTCACTTGCACTTCACTTCATTTAGTACACAGCACTGTTAAACTAGAGGAGTAACATAGTACTGTTTTCAAATAGTGTGCCTAGTTGACAGCAGTAACTCTAATGTTGGATAAGTGACTGAACTGCAGGGATGGAAATCCTGTACTTTATTACTAAACCCATACTGTTAAATGAATATACAAGACAAAACACCCACCATCACTACACTGAAACAAAGAAATCAAAGCAATTCTAAAAGGAAAAAAAGCCTAGAATTACATATTAAACAGTGTCTTAATTTCTGAGAGCCACCCAGAACATACAGCAGAAATCTGAAAATCAAACAAAAAATAATTCCGAAAGGTAAATTTTAGCCATTAAATGAATGGGTAGTAAGTACTGTTAAACCAACTCTAATTTATAAAGTATCCACTAAATATGTACCTTCTGTTTCGCAAATCCAGGATCAATCACAAACACCACACCATCTATTGTCAAAGATGTCTCTGCTATGTTAGTTGACACAACTACCTGTTAAGAAATACAGTATATAAATTATATTACATATCGAATAAAATTAACAGGACTGTTAAAGATCAGCCATTAACTTTCAATAACACAAGGAATTTCAAACCAGCAAATAAACTAGAAATATGATTTGATTTTCAATGGCCAATGCTTTAAAAAGGTAAATTAAAATTTAAGAAACCAAAATTTTGTTTACATCACAACAGCAACTTCTTTCTCAACAAAGCTATTAATTACTTCAGGTTATCACTCAACCGCGCTACATTTTGCTTAATCAAATTAATTGACAGCATAAAAAGAAAAACACTGATAAAGCAATATAACATGCCTGACAAAATGTCTGATAAAACAGCCCTTATAATTAGTATTCAAATTTCCACAAGTGTATCTTTCAAAATGAAAACTTCGTTATTTATATCACCAAAATTCAACTCAACATTTTAAACAAAATGCCACATGGAAAAAACCTCAAGTTATAATCCAGTAAGAACTGACAGATCAGCAGAATCAAATGTAAATATTTGGTAAGTGCATGATCTCAAAGGGATGACATGTAATATGCTATTAAATAATACAAAGCAACTGTTAAGAACCATAATTTTTTTATTGACAGAAAATGTTTAAAGCATTTACATACTAATATGATAGCTTGTTTTGTGTATGTGCATGTTTTACTATAAATTACATATGTTTTAGAAAATTAGTTAAGGACTTGGGAAAGATGTTACATATAATTTTTTCCTTTTAAAACAATGGGAAATGGGGATTCCTCATTAGCATTTTAACTTAGTACATCTGATTTTCAGGAACAGGTTACTGATATTAAGTTGAAGATGTCTGTATACGCAAGCAATTGATACAGAAGACGAATCAAATAGAGTCTGCTTTTACCATTTGTAAGGGAAGATTAGACATGGATAGAAAGTGTGAGTGGCACCAAAGATACACTGTGAAATTTAAAAAGGTTTACTTCCATAGCAAAGACAAGAAAAGCTTTACTGAAAAATAACAGCATTTAGGGTAGTCCTTGAAGGTAAGGTTAAGACCTACTCATTAGAGAAGGAAACGGCACTTAAAGTTCCATCTTAAAAAACACATGTGGGCAGGAATGCCTACGGACACATACAAAAAATGGAAAGATTTATATTTATCCCTATTTTATTTTAAAAACACTTAATTTTATAAATCAATAGCTTTAAAAAATCATATGCTTTTGCTGCATTCACTATTTTACTTAAAATAATATTAACAGTTTCCTTTTCTGATTTCATATTTACTAAGTAGTAGACTTCCCAAAATACTAGCAGGAAACCTCAGGGATTTAAAAACATAATAGCAATCTACCATCAGTGTATTTCAGAATAATTTACAAGTAATAAACCAAAATGTTTCCTTTTATTTGTCAGCTGAAAAGACTGACAACTAGCAAAGGAATAAGGAACGACAAGTGGTTTGATGATGTTGCTGAAATACATTCTTCAGGACATTTAGATAAATAATCAGCAGCTAGAACTGAAGCAAACAACACCACACATAAGGTTAACAGGTGAAACTTGAATAAGCATAACCTGCATTTAATATTCTTCTAGAAAGTCCGTTTGTTGTAGTTAAAGAAGTGATGAACTCAGAGATAACTGGCAGACACAGCAATCCAACCTGAGTGGCTAAGTAACTGTGGAAAGGTTTTAACACCCCCAAGCTTGTACTCCTTTTATAACTTGCATATTACTTAGTCTACGTAACACAGGGTTGTAGGGAATAAATTATGTAAGGATGTGGAAATACTCTATACTATACAGAATGGACCAGGCATGGTGGCTCACATCTGTAATCTCAGCACTTAAAAAGGCCAAGGAGGATTATTTGAGTCCAGGAGTTTGAGACAAGCCTGAACAACATAGTAAAACTCCACCTCTATAAAAAATTAAAAGAAATTAGCCAGGCATGGTGCCACATGCTTGTAGTCCCAGCTACCTAGGAGGCTAAGATGGGAGGACTGGTTGAGTCCAGGAGATTGAATCTGCAGTAAGCTACGATCATGGCACAGAACTCCACCCTAGGCAACAGACTAAGACCCTATCTCAAATCTATACAGAACCAACTACATGCCTGTAAATACAGAAGACGTCTTCTGGCTTTCTGGAATTCTGGGGTGAAAACCATGGTTCTGAATATATTTATGAAGAAAATCACTTTTTAAAAAGTTATTCTGGCAAAAAATACATGTCACATATTTCTTCTAGAACAGAATACAATGTGATAAAAATTTCTGATGTGACCAATTCTTTAAAGAGTTACTATTATTAAAAAAACACTTAATTTTTCTCCACAAAATAATTTCATCCTGTATGTCTTTTGTCTGGGTCTGTGTGTATTAAATTCTGTAACAGTTAACAAGACATGGATGCATGATTCTGCATGTGTTTAAGAATCAAATGATTTATGCCAACTTGGCAAACCCATGTCATTATTGATATTAATAAGAGCCTATTGCCAGCCAAAAGTCAAACCCTAAAATACAAGTGTTAAATTGAGTCCTTACAAAACAGCAGAAGTTTTAGGCCTTTCTCAAGGACTAAAAATAGCTAAGGCTAAATATACATACATACACACACACACACACACACAATGCAAAAGCAAACTAATAAATGACAAGATAAAAGCTTCTTTGGAACCTCAGCAATTGAGTGAGGCAAGCCCTAAGCATGTTCTAATTGTAAATGGCACACCATACAATCAGGAACCCATCAGGAGACAAAATGACCTTGAATTTGTCAAGGGATTTACATTATGACCAGTTAGAATCAATATAATTGTTACATGCTTTCTAGACTGCAACACTGCAGTAAGTGTTCAAAGAGCCTTAAAAAGTGTTCAAATTTCATGTACTAATATGGAACAGACCCTATGGTGAAAAGCTTGGCATCACTGTCAGGACATGCTAAGAGTCCATTTTCCCCCTCAATAACCTGCCTTCTAATAGAACTTACTTTTTTTCTAATAGAACCACTTTCCCACCCCCCACCCCACCCCCAATAACTCCACTTCAGAGCAGAACTCGCAGTACTTCATTTGCCCTACCTGAATACTGTCTGGACACAATAATGCATTTAGTTTAAACTAATTTGGATTTTTAGTCCCCAGGGAACTCTGTGGGGGTCTCCAATACAAGGACATCAACTTATTTGCTTATAAACGTCCCAGCAGCACCACAGTAAGCTATCTTCAGACCCTGGATCATCAAGTCTCTCTTTAAAACTATAGAACCATCTCCATAAGGGCCATTTCTCTTTTTTACTGAGCAACTGATGCTCTGAATCGTATTAATTAGCAAAATGCAGGATAAACTATAGAAAAGTCAGCTATTTGTATGAACAAAATTTGTGAAAACTAAATATTTAAAAAATAATTATAGTGGTATTTTAGTAACAACCTAATCCATAAAATAACAATTGTATGTCTCAGTCAAGAAATGCAGAGAAGTTATCCACTGAAGAGTAAACTGGAATGCATGTAAAGAATTACTGTAACTTTTAACTTAGTCAAATACTTCAATAAACTTCAAAAATTACCAAGAGGTAAAAATATCTACTTTCGTATTAATATATGTTGCATTCTCAACCTTTCTTGATTGCTAAAAACTTGAAATCGTTCACCATTAGTACTGTAACATGTTTAAAAGGTTACTGTTTTATTAGTATCACAATCAAGTTATAAAATCTATTTTGCATAAACTAAGAGTGAGAAATAAGAAATGGCACTGCCTTATAAAAGGTACTCAAATATAAAGTTATACAGACTCACAATTTGATGGAAATTAAAATATCATATTAAATATTTTATTTGTTCAAAAACTTTCAATACTTTTATATATTTGCTTTATGCTAGCTACTATCCTTATATTAGAATCAACAGTGTAACCAAAAAAATCAAATATTTTGTTTTTCACAATTAGATGCAAACAGTAAGTTTAAAATTACATGTGAACAGTAAAACTTGTATAGATCCCTCCTCTATAAGTTAGCCTTGTATGAAAACTTTAAATTTGTGCTTAACATGCTGCACCTCAGAATGTTCTTCCTCATAATGAAAATGATGCAGCAACTGCCAAGGAAGTCTTCCTTTACCCTCCCTAGGACTGTCCAGGGAAGCTACATCAGTGCTCGTCTCAATCTCTAAGATGAAATTGACTCAAGGTAAGGATAACATGATTTCCCAGCAAGAGGTCCTACAGCTTTGGCTGAAACACCATCACTGGATGGCAAAGTGGCATTATAGCTCTTAGTTTTGAAATACAAGCTCATGATCAGTCCTCAGAGTGAGCCCATCACCAACTGTGGCCATCATCACATATCCAGCCATTGCTGAGTCACTCTTTTCAATAAGACAAAATTCTCCTCAGCATCCTAAGGATTTAAAACACAAAAAGCAAAACAGAAACAAAAACCTTAATTTACTTCATAGGCTTAAGACAGCAAGAGCTCAGATGTGTAATTGTAGTAAATATGGGCCCATATTTCTCAAAGTAGAACTCAATGAAATGAGAAGTACACAAAAGGAGGCACAAACGGGACATCTTTGTTGTACACCAATTTCACTCAATGGCAAACAAACACAACATTTTAAAAATAAAACAAATACAGATATACAAAGTACACATGATTTCAAGACAAATGAAAAACAGGCAGGCTGAGGGCCGGGCCTGGTGGCTCACGCCTATAGTCCCAGCACTTTGGGAGGCCCAGGAGTGGGGACTGATTGAACCCAGGAGTTTAAGACCAGTCCTGGCAACATAGTGAGACCCCATGCTGTTTTAAAAATAATAATAATAATAAAGGCTCTGCCTGAAGGGTGCATTAACTTCTGTTTATTATATAAATATTGAAGACATATTTTTCTCTCTCTCTATATATATAGATATATATTTCTGCTGATGAGGAATCAAGCTAAAATTAGGCCCACAGAGAATAAAGCACTTTCTAGTCCACAAATCAGCTTCAAAATTACATATTAAAACTATCACTTAAAATGACAAGTTTCCCCCAAAGTTCAGAATACACGTAAGGTAACATGAAAAAAATATTTTAACATGTTCTAGAGACAGGCAAAAAATAATTAAAAGTTCAACATTATGAAGCTATGATTAGACTATTTTCTAAAAGTCAAATTTATAACACTTGATGATCTATGAAAAACTCAAAAGCTGTTTTGTTTTTTTTTTAATATTTCTATCAATCCCTGTTTATTTATATTACACTAGGCCGCTACTGCACATCCACTCAGTGAATTCTTTAAATTTGAGAAACATATTTTGTTCATTTAAGTTTTATATGGCCATGTAAAAAATAATCACAGTTGTGTTTATGATTAGTAATTTTTCAGTAATCATCAAAAAATTAGCAAAGATACTGGGAAAAAAAAATCACAAAAGAAGTTGTGGGTGTGTTAGTCCTCAATACAGAAATAAGAAAGCAACAAATTTCGATTTTGACTAACAAGTAAATGAGGTGAGTAAAAAGTTCAGGTAAGACTTTTTTCAATATAAATAAACTGAAGAAACTTATAGCAGCTGCCACAAAAGCCTTGTACATAAGTATCTTGTATACGTCAAACTTAATCCTTGACAATCGTCCCCCTAAGGGATCAAAGTAACAGCTTTAAAAAATGAAAAAACTAGGATCACAAATTAAGAAAATCTTACCAAAATTCACATGCAGCTATTATGTAACCTAATACATGGCTAGGTTTAAAAGTCTAGTTGACTCCACTGTTCAAGTGATTTAAACCTTTTAATAAAACTGTGCAATCTTATTTTCAAAGACTCTATTAGGACTCCCAAATCTTAAAAAATAAATAAAAGCCCAGCTGCTGTTTCAAACTGGAACCAGGATGTCTTCCCAACCCCTCAACAAAGTATCTCAGAAACAGGGCTGAAATAACCTTGTTCCTGTCTGTGTGACAGGATCTAGATGAAGCTTCTGCCTTTAAGGAACTCACGTAGTTATGCAGTGTGATCAGTGCTACCTTCTTTTTTTTTTTTTTTTTCCCTGAGATGGAGTCACATTCTGTTGCCCAGGCTGGAGCGCAGTGGTACGGTCTCAGTTCACTGCAACCTCCGTCTCCCATGTTCAAGTGATTCTCCTGCCTCTGCCTTCTGAGTAGCTGGGATTACAGGTATGCGCTACCATGACCGGCTAATTTTTTTTAATTTTCAACACAGACAGAGCTTCACCATGTTGGTCAGGCTGGTCTCAAACTCCTGACCTCGTGATCTGCCCGCCTCGGTCTCCCAAAAGTGCTGGGATTACAAGCATGAGCCGCCATGCCCGGCCAGAACAGTGCTACTGTTATTAGATGTCTGCACAGAGTCAACATTTCCCACCTGTAGGCATTATTACTTGGTGAAGCCTTAAAGAAAATTATGAGCAGAAGGCCAAGGCACCAAAGAAAAAGTGCTTACTTTATACCAAGTGATTTAATAGAAGAAAAGACAGTACTTGGCCAACATCCTGTTTTCTTAACCCATTCTAACGAATCTTCCATTTGCTAAGGAGGGACTACCTAGGAGAAGCAGTACCCATTCTTACTTTAGGGTCAAGAGAGATGCAGAACTCTACAAATGGATATTATTTTGTTGTACAAACCTAGATCATAATCACCCACAACTCAGTCCTTTATAACTGAATGAAGTTTGTATATCATAAATAATTCTTTCGTTATTAGTGAAATGTTTATAAAGAACATTTCTAATGTTACCTTTCTTCCAATTGCTCCATTCTGTTTTTTGGGAGGTGGAGGCTCAAAAATGCGTTGCTGCTGCTGAGGTGGAAGTGTAGAATACAATGGAATGATTTTAATGTCACCAACTTCAGGGCCCAAATCATCAACCTCACGCTTTATTCTCTTACAGGCTTCATCAATTTCCTACAAAATAAAAGTGAGTCTAAAAACGAATACTGAAACATTTTTATTTACTATAATCACAGTTCTATGCAGTCTATTTTATGTATGCCATCCTCTTTCACTTCATAGATACCCTATTTTCAATTTAGTAACCAAACTAATTTAGCACATTTCAACGAGATTTCCAAAACAATCCAAGAAACTTTCATTTTTGTATTCAAATGAATATATAACTGCCTTATTTGCATTCCACACCCCTTTTCTTAGAGTCAGATTTCCTAATTAATTCTCAACAAATTGTACTAAAATTGAAATTTCTCACCCAGGAATATTTAAATGCACTTATGACCTTTTCAATTTTCACAATCTAAAAGAAATTGATGTGCTAGACATTTTAAATAAGCCAATTAGGCTTTAATGTCACGTATCACTAATGCAATTATATGGAAGATTTGCTTCATTGTGCCTAATGAGAACAAACACCTTTACAGTATCAACACAGATATTTAAGAACTAGGCTAACCCAAATGTCTTAGAGCAGCTACAATTTTTTTTCTCAGAAAACTACAGTCACACGTTGCTTAATGACAGGAATATGTTCTGAGAAATCTGTTAGGCGACTCTGTTGTTGTGTAAACATTCTAGTGTATTCATGAACCTAGATGGTATAGCCTATTGCTCCTAGGCTACAAACCTGAGGAGTATGTTACTTAAGTGAATACAGTAGGCAACTGTAACACAATGGGAAGTGTTTGTTCATCTAAACAAAGAAAAGGCATGGTCAAAATATGGTATAAAAGATAAAAACTGCCAGGCATGGTGGCTCACGCCTGTAATCCCAGTACTTTGGGAGGCCGAGGCAGGCGGATCACCTGAGGTCGAGAGTTTGAGACCAGCCTGACCAACATGGAGAAACCCCATGTCTACTAAAAACACACAATTAGTTGGGTGTGGTGGCACATGCCTGTAATCCCAGCTACTTGGGAGGCTGAGGCGGGAGAATCGCTTGAACCAGGTAGGCAGAGGTTGCAGTGAGGCGAGATTGCGCCATTGCACTCCATCCTGGGCAACAAGAGCGAAACTCCGTCTCAAAAAAAAAAAGGAAAAATCAGTACACCCGTATAGGATATCTGCCATGAATGAAGTCTGCAGGACTGAAAGCTGCTGTGAGTTGAGTACTCAGTGAATGTGATGGCCTAGGACATTCTATACACAACTGTAGACTTTATAAACGCTGTACATTTTGACCACACAAAATTTATTTAAAATGTATTTTCTTTTGATATATTTTTCTTTCTTCAATAAATTAACCTTAGCTTACTGCAACTTTTTAACTTTACGAACTTTAATTTTTTTAACTGACTGTTTTGTAGTAACAGTTAGCTTAAAACACAAACACGCTGTACAGCTGTGCAAAAGTATTTTCTCTTTATATCCTTACTCTATAAGCTTTATTCTAATTTAAAATTTTTTACTTTTTCAACTTCTTAAACATTTTGGTTAAAAGACCCAAACACCCACTTAACCTAGACCCCCACAGAGTCAGGATCATCAATATCACTATCTTCCAACTTTACGTATTAGCCCACTGGAAGGTCTTCAAAGGCCAGTAACACACATAGAGCTGTCATCTCCTGTGATAACAATGTCTTCTCCTAGATTATCTCCTGAAGGACCTGCCTAAGCCTGTTTTACAGTTAACATTTTTAAGTCGAAGGAGAACACTCTAAAATAATGATAAAACATGTAGTAAATACATAAACCACTAACAATGTCCTATTATCATTATGTACTGTACATAATTGTACATGCTATATAGTACTTTTAAACAACTGGCAGTAAAGTAGGTTTGTTTGAACTAGCATCACCACAAAGCAGTGAGTAATGTGTTGTGCTATGATGTTGCAAGGTTACGTTCAGCTCCATTATAATCTTATGGGACCAGCACCATGGCTATCTGAGAAGTTTGTGTTGACCAAAATGTTGTTATGTCACACATGACTATATTCTAAGGCATTTGCATTCAAGAGGAGACATAATGAATATCAAGACAGAAGAAAAGAGAGAGACAGATTATGTATGACAGCTCTGGGAGAGGCAAAGGAACTTAAAAATGGAAGGCAGCACTGCAGACAAATGTATTCCAAATTTTATTGGAGTATTAATTCAATTAAACCCAGAAGTATGTAAAACGCTTACTATATACGAGGCAGCCTGTCCAATAAATGACCCAATCAGAAGCTACCCTTGTCAACAAATCGCGTTTTTCCCCCAAAGGACAACGATACTAATGAGTGAGGAAGAATTTTAGGACGTTTACTTTATATTTTTTTTAATGTCCAACTGTGTTTCTGTATCAAAAAACACAAAGTTCCTTAACACAGTAAGAACAAATAAATTACTTTTCACTTATTTCAAACACACTAGTTTTCTTAAAGGTTATCTGTCTCAAAAATCAACACAGAAAATTACTATTAAAGATTCAATGTTAACAGATCCCCCCCTTTGAAATCTCAAGTTTCTAATGAAAGTAGATGCTATTCATCTAAATAAAAAACATAACAAAGTGAATAAATATTTTCTGAAAATACTGCTTTCAAACGTTGTATCTAGATTAGAATGCCCCCTGCTGGCATGCAAATAAAAAATTAAGAGTTCTCCAACTTCAAAAATATTTGAATATAATATAAAACTAGGCTTCCAACATTTAAGAGTATCTGCAATTTTAATTTTACTGTATATATATGAAAAATAAATGGTCAGAAATCACAAAATATCCAGATTTCACACATTAAAAATTACGTGCTTTAATTAGACATTTGCTTTGTGATTCCAGTATTTTAAAATGACAATTCCAACTTTGCTGGAGATTAGATTACCCAATCTGCTAAGAATGCATGGAGCTAAAACAAAATGTTGACTATGTAGGATATAAAGGCATCTCTAAAATGTGGAAGAAATCCCGTAACACTTATGTTTTTAGATAAAGTCCTAAACAGTTTTAAAACTTGCAATAAAAATTTTCCCTGAGGTTTGCCAAACTTCCAAAAAGTCAACACTATCAGCTGAGAATGCCACAAAAGTTATCTGCATTCATCAGAATATAAACACAAACAGGTAGAGGGGGAAAAGGAAGTTTCACTGTCCCAACAGCAGCCATCTGCTTAGTCATCAGCAATACTAAGAATAAAGACAGTTCAGTTCTTTATTTGAGGAAAGATTTTTAACCCCAAAAGCAGCAATATGTTAGTAAATTAATCTGGACCTTACCAATTAACTCACTGCATGTTGAAAAAGAATTTTACTAAGCAAAATTAAAAATAAAAAATTATTTAATTACAATCACTCTTATCTAATTCCTATCTAGGCAACACTGTTCTCTCTCCCTCCCAAATTAACTTAGGTGACTATAGAAGCACTTTTATTTAGGTGGTCAGAATATGTTCTTAAAAACCAGTTTTAAAATTTTGTAAGATTACTCAATTTCATGGAGGCTATTCAAATTTATGAAGAAAGGAGTACTGATTTCACAGTACCATTTAACTTACCAAGTAAAAATAACGAAGGTTCACAAAAATGAGAAGGTAATACTTACTTTAGACCAGCTCTATTACTAAATACAACGAATGAAATGTAAACAAAACATTAGGTTTTCTGCTACCTTCTCCCCAAAACTCTACAAATTCAAGACTGGGAACCTAAAGATAATTTAAAGAAGCAATGGTATGCATATAAACAGCTGACAACTAGAGTGGCATTTTATTTCATGAAAGACTTACACTCTAGCACACATCTGAAAACCCTTTGGCTTACTCCCTTCCTTTCCCCAGCTGTGGGATTCACAGTTAAAAAATAGTGCACAAAGCTGTCTCAGAGAAAAATCTTTCAGGTCCTTAACCATGAGGCCATTTGATAAATTTCTGATAGAATCTCAATAAGCTTATGTTATCTGAATATGATGACAACTTTAAATACTGATTTAAAAAATAAAAATATGGCTGGGCGCAGTGGTTCACGCCTGTAATACCAGCACTTTGGGAGGCCGAGGCAGGTGGATTACCTGAGGTCGGGAGTTCGAGACCAACATGGAGAAACCCTATCTCTACTAAAAATACAAAATTAGCCGGGCATGGTGGTGCAGGTCTGTAATCCCAGCTACTGAGAAGGCTGAGGCAGGAGAATCACTTAAACCCGGGAGGCAGTGGTTGTGGTGAACCGAGATCGCGTCACTGCACTCCAGCCTGGACAACAAGAGCAAAACTCCATCTCAAAAATAGTAAAAATAAAAATACACTATGCACTTTGGAGGAAGTGAGAAACTAGAGACACCAGACACAGGAGGACAAAATGATTATCCCAACAGTCTCAATACCACCATTGCTGTTCATATGCCATCAGAAAAGCATTTTGGGGCTGGGTGTGGTGGCTTGCACCTACGATCCCAGCACTTTGGGAGCCTGAGAAGGGCAGATCACCTGAGGTCCAGGGTTCGAGACTAGCCTGGCCAACATAGTGAAACCCTGTCTCTACTAAAAATAAAAAAACTAGCCAGGCGTGATGGTGGGCACCTGTGAGCCCAGCTACTTGGGAGGCTGAGGCAAGAGAATCACTTGAACCTGGGAGGCAGAGGTTGCAGTGAGCCGATAATCATGCCACTGCACCCCAGCCTGGGTGACAGAGAGAGACTCTGTCCTCCCTCTCCACCCCAAAAAAGAAAAAGAAAAACCCTTTCGTAAAAGCCTTTTTAAAACTTTGTATTATCCAAATAGCTTCTGAATTTATTTAGCCATTCAAGAATTCCAAAGCACACCTATAAACACCCTATTGAAAATAAGCTTAGAAATGCTACATCTGAATGGATGTAGCATTTAAATGAAGTAAATTCTAACTAAGAACTTTTAGTCATCCTTTCCAACCTTCATGAGCATATGGGAAGACAAAACCAAACTGAAGTGTTTTGACGATGAATAGGCACCCAAGTTCACTCACAAGCTAAATAACTGTATGAGGATAACCTGATTTCAAAGCAGCTATGATGCAAATTCATGCCTCAGCATAATACCAATTGTATCTCACAGATCTCCTAAACTGCAATTGCAAAATCTTAAAATTCCAAAAGCATTTAACACTCTTAAAATAATTAACTATAACACAAACTCTAGTGGTATATAAAAGTATTCTTATAGTATACAGATAAAGGGGGTTATATATTTTACATATTAATATAATCAGGTTGAAGAACATTGAAATAAAAAAAATGATTAACATGCCATGTTCTTATGATTAAAGTTGCTGCATATTAGAAACAGTATGTCAAAAGCTAAATAATGAAGAAAATTAAAACAATACCTCTTGACCAGTTAAGAAAAGAAGAAGATCTCCCTCTTCCTCTTCACACATATGAATCTGGATAACTGTTCGAATTGCTGCTTCAAGATAATCTCTCTCTGGTTCTGGAGTATAAAAGATCTCAACAGGATGTGTACGCCCAGGAATAGTTAAGAGAGGACAGTTATCAAAGTAAATCTGGAATTTTCCTGCATCTAGAGTAGCGCTCATAACTATAACCTGAAAGAAAACAGTAAATTACTTGAAGCTATCTTCAAGGGTTCTTATGCGGTCTTAAAAGTATAGCAATATTCACTATTCTATGTATATATCAGCTATTAAAAAGCCCATGAAAACCTTCAAATAAAGTGTAAATGAAAAATCAAATACATAATGACTGAACTATAGTAAAAGTTATTTACATTTTTAAAAATTTAGAAAAAAATAAATGCATAAACTACAGTATTTCTTCATAAAATACCTTAAAAATCAGATTTTATAAAATTATATGTAATTCAGATTGGTAAAAGAAAACATTAATACGTAGGATAATTACTGCTACCATTATTAAAACAAAACTTTGCAAATAGGGAAAAACAGAAAGAAAATGCAAACAAACAAACAAAAATCAGTGGACCAGATATAAAAAGAAGGTTCCTCCATAAAATGTTTCACTAGAGTTCTTAATTTCTACTTTCAGGTTCTCACTAAAACCTTGGTAGCACAGCAAGTTTAATAAATAATGACAGTACTCACATTATTCTTTAAATATATTTTTTAAAGCATTGATCTAATTTTTATAAACAAAAACATGCTCAGGTCTCAATTTTTTTTCTAAAGACCCAGAATCTTTCTTGCCAGTGCTGAACTCTTGTTTGTTTGTTTGTTTCTGAGATAGAGTCTCGCTCTGTTGCCAGGCTATGAACCCTTCTATAACACACATATCAACAAGGGATGAGTCTACATTCTAATGAATAGTATACACACACAACACAGCAAAAAGGTGAACTTCATAGACTTTGGGGGACAAAAATGTCAAAAATAGTTTTAGGCCCTTAATCAACATAGTAACAGTGGCCAAGGAACATGCGGTATGGAGAAAAGAAGTAATACACTAGGGTAAGCAACTACATTTCTAAGGAGCTGCCTGTCCTATGTATAGTTATTTCCACTCTCCAACACTATTAAGTTACAATGAGTGTTTGTGATGAGACAAGGACATGGATCTGAGGGACAAAGATTTAATCCTTAAGTAAAGGGGGCCTCTGTACTTAATGAAGGGTAGAGTGAGTAGCGCAGTTACACATATATGTTATTAGATTATAAAAGAACTAGGTGGGTAAGAAATTGAGAAGATTTGGCTTAAAAATGCATTACTAAAAAGGGGGAGAGATATACTTAAAGTCTAAAATGAAGACACAGCAAAGCAGAAACAAAACAAGAAGGTACTTACTAGTTCCTTCTTTTACAGGTGATTTCTTACAGTTGGTTATTGATCAGTATGTATTCCCCATTTTTATGCCCATATACACACATATATAATTAAATGGAGAGAAGAAATTACCTCACCTTTAAATCTGATCTCTGTCTTACAACTTCCTTCAGAACACCCATTAGAATATCTGTAGCCAGTGTCCTCTCATGAGCCTCATCAAGAATTATTACACCATAACGCTCCAGGAGGGGATCATTCATAGCTTCACGAAGTAACATCCCATCAGTCATATACCTATATTCCAAAGAACATGTTGGTTAAAGGTTCCTTTAGGTCATTTTAAAACCAAACTTCGTGACAAAAATGAAATGCAAAGACATTAGGTAAATTAAAACTAAACTTCTGCCCCAAACAAATGTGCTACTGTTTCACGATCAATTGCAAAATTAAGTTTCAAGAAAATCTTTTTTAAGAGTATACAACCAAACACAATATGCATTATCAATTCTTGAAAAATATAATACTGAATGTACTGGGAAGACTTTATGACCGATTATGGAACGTAACGATCACACGGTTTCACACAAATGCCAAGGCAAAATTCATCATTTTCAATTTCTTAAACCGTTTAAAAACATACAAATACTCAACATACAAAACAAACTAATAAACCATTTTAAGTTGCTTCATGTCACACTACTAAAATGTTACCACATGCAAATAAATATTTTTTGTTAAGCCTTAACAATTCCTTACTTAATAAGCTAACACCAGGCTCTTGGTTCAAAAGGGCTGACAGCGCTTGAGTCTGCCATCCTCCTCCCACCCCAAAGAAATAATCTTAACGCACAAAAGGAATTTATTAACAAAAGAAGTGGGACTGAGGGGCAGCATCTACACTAAAGAAATGCTGATACATAAATGGAAGATAAATAACAAATGATGTCAGATTGATCAATGAACCAAAAAGGGAAACCAGGCTTAGTTAGGGATGGCTCAAGTGAAGGCAGCTAATATGGACTCCAGTTATCACAAGAGAGGTGCCACGTAAGAATGAAGACAATGAGATCAAGGGTCAAGGTTGTATAACTTTGTAGGGGTCAGCTATCTCCTGTCCATTCCACTCTGGTTACTGCTGTCACTATGAAAAAAAACTATTTTCCTTTTGGCACCTGGACAAAACACAGTATGCCTTTAGATGCTTAAGTCACAGCTCATTCAGTTAGATTAAAAACCCATTATTTTATTTACAGATTTAAAAATGGTATTAAAAATCTGAAGCCATCATTTATGATTTCACCATTTTGGCTCTTTTTATGACTAGTCTAACCGAATCTTTCATGGACCATGAAGCTCATGCCATCTGTTGGAGCATTAAGTTCAGCAAACTGATAGTATACCACAAAAAGAAGTGAATTCTCTTTATTTCACCTAAACTTAATTCTAAATTTAAAAAGCTTTTGGCAAACAAATCCATCTTAACTCATTTATATGCTTTATGCTTCTTGTCCTTGGTCATATTTTTAAAAATAAACTACCACATTTCTGGGAGGGACAAACAGCATTAACTATAAGGTTATTTTATGTAAGACCAGGAAAGAAAAAACTGCCAGTTAAACTATGACTCAGTGCCTTAAAGACAGTAAAGTATAGTGTATGAATCAGCAACACTATAGCCCGTAGCTGCTTTGAAATTTCTTTGATCTGAGGACATTTGGTAATTTTTCCTGTCTTTCGATATATCACAGACATGAGATAGGCAATACTCTTGTACATGATCTTAGTAACAGAACATTACAGCTTCCTCTATTTTGAGTTAACTCTCTTAGCTTCAATAGAGCTGTCTGTTGATTTGCAGGGCAAAAAAAAAATGGATAGGTTACTCTTCCAACATTTGCTCAAATACTAGCGTATTCACACCCTATTGCTCCATTTCCCAGTCTCTTGATACTCAGTACTCATTTCAACATGGAATCATAGTGTGATATTTAATATTTTTGAAGGCATTTAAATTAGCAAATCCTCTCAGTATATACAGACCCAACAATTCACATTCTTTGAGGTGAAAATATGTACAGCTAGATCAAGTTCAAGCATTCACAGGCAATAATTACCAAACTGCCACCAACTACAAGACCTCAGTAGATCGTAAGATACATTGTAACTTCAGACAATAAAAACTTGAGAACAAAGTCACAGAAATGACAAAATATGACTTTAAGTTGAAAACTTCTTAAAAGTGGTTTTAAAAGTCACCTTCTTTATTTTGATCCTTTTTCTCCTCACATTCCTCAAGCTTTAACCAATCACAACAATATGGAGCAGAGCTAACCAACAGACATTCCTTTTTATTTTTCTAAGGGAAGAAACGTTACAGATGGCAGACTATAAATACTTAAGTTAGATTAATGGAAATATTTTATTGTGCTTTATTAACTATGCATATTGCAAGTACTAAGTTAAATGGCCAAAACTTCTGTCATCTACAGACAATTCTTAATGGTTCTTCACCACTGACCATCACCCAGTGATCCCATTCCATGAGGTGCTGCACTTAATTACTTCTTACATCACCAATTAATACGGGATATTGCTGTTTGTGCAATGAAGAATTTCAAGAAAAATGAAATTTTAAAATTTGGAAGGTCTCAAGAATACAGTCAAACTTACTTCTTTCCCAGTGAAGAAAACGAAAAAACCATAGTTAACTTTTACAGATTCCCAAAACCAGTTACTAAGACTAGGTATCACTGTACTGATTCTCAGTCCTAAGTCTCTACTACATTAACACACTCTCCACAAAGTCCCAGATAAAGGAATACACTGTATATACAAATTTAATAGCAAAAAAAGGTATTTGAAAGATATGCCCAGGTCCTAACCTTTGTTACCTACCAATGTGACATTATTCAGAAATAGGGTCTTTGTAGAAGTAATTAAGTTATGAATTTCAGAAAAGATCGCCCTGAATTTAGAGTGGGCCCTAAATCCAATGATCAGTATCCTTATAAAATGTAAAGAGAGCGAGATTTGAATACAAAGGGAAAGCCATGTGAAGATGAAGACAGAGACTGTGGTTATAAAGCTACAAGCCAAGGAATGCCAAAGACCGTTAGCCACCACCAACAGCTAGGAGAGACTCATGAAAGACTGTTGCCCCTTAGAGTCTCCAGTTGGAACTAGCCTGCCAACATGCTGTTTTTGAATTTCTGACCTTCAGAATTGTGAGTGAATGTTAATTTTAAGCCACTTAAAAAAAACAAATAGAAACAGTACCTGATGATTTGCTATACTGTTAAATGCATGAAACCCTCTGCTTAACAACAAAAAACTAGCTTGACACAGAACTCAGGGAAGGCAGAACCAGGTACTGGAGATAAAAACTATAGTCCATTTTCCTTTATGTAAGAGTCAAGTTTTACTACCTTTCTTAGTAGCAATGAAATATTTATCCAGGCTAAGGAGTGAGTCACAAGAGTAAAATTTTAAGTTTGAAGTTTCAATAACGAATTAATAAACAAAAATGCCACAGGACAGTCAAACTCTACACTTTACTGGGTGCCTTACCATCTACAGTGTTTTCCAACTGTTTTAGGGCAGAGACTCCCTTAAAAAGTTATTAGCATCACCTGGGAACTAGTAAGAACTACAAAACCTGAGTCTCATCTCAGATCTACTTAATCAGCAAATTTGAAGGTGGGGCATAGCAATCTGTGTTCTAACAAGTTTTCAAGTGATTCTGATGATTGCTAAAGTTTAAGAAACACTAGTCTAAATAAAAAAAGAAGCAGATTACCTAAAGTAGATGCCTAAAGTAGCAAAAACATCCTTGGAGTATGTAACAGTTCAGCTTTTCAACTGTGACTGCCTAATAAAATATACCAAAAACCCAATGTACTGTATAGTATCAACCCAGCTTAAGTACTTTTTTGCAACAGATACATGTAGATGGCGTAGCATAACTACAAGCCAACTGCCAACTATGATCTTGGCAAGATGACGACACCTAACACATCACTAATTCTGATTTGAACAAACCATGGTAAAACATTACATCCTGCAAATATATTACTTATTTATGTTTTTGTATTTATATATGTATGTGTGTATATATGTGTGAGTGTATATATATTTTATGAAACATTGCAAAAAATTATAAACTAAGCCTCAGAAAGGCAAAAAATCATTTTTCTAAAATGAAAACCAGAAATCCCTACCTCAAACCTTATGATCCCTCCCAGTAAAATTCCAGCTTGGTTAAATGTTTAAAACAAAAACAAAATAGTAAAATACATGGATTAAATTATTTAAAACAATATTGGGCAGGGTATGATGCAAAACCTGGACATCATAAAGATGGTTAATTCAATACGTGTACAAACTTCAAGTCTCTGTGTTTTATAAAGTGTTATAAAGCAAAGAAATAGATGACAAACTGGGCAAAAATTGCAACTTATATCCAAAGTGCTAACTCCGTTATAAGCTCCTACAAATCAATAAGAAAAAGGCCAACCCACTACAGAAGATGGGCAAAGCATGAGGAGACATCTAATTCTATCAATTTTATAATACTGCACATTTGGCCAAATTTAAATTCTCTGAAACTGAGTTGCATTTTAAAATAGCACCTTAAAAACAGCTGTCAACTACGGAGAAATCCTGAGATGAAAAAAGCACCAGTCTCCGATTCCAAAAAGAAATACAAATGGCTAATATACAAAGATGTTCAATTTCACAAAAAATAAATGCAAATTAAAACCATAAAGAGATCCCATTTTTCACTTACAAGATTGACAAAGATAAAAAGTTTTATAATGCTGAGTTGGCAAGGGTAAAGAAACAGATGCTCATTTGCTCATTCCTTACTGGTAGGAGTATAAAAATCTCTATAGAGGGCAATCTGCCAAAAGCTGATAAAATTCAAGTATACTCTATGACCCAAACAATTTCCCTAGTAAGGAATTTATTTCACAGAAGTGTGTGTGTGAAAAAATGTGTGTGCAAGTTTGTAAGAGGATACTGAGGACAGCAAATGTTTCTAATAGCAAAAACTGCAAATAAGAATTTCCATCAATAATTTGTTAAATAAGGTACAATCGTAAATGCTATGCAGCCATTAAAAATAAAGCAACTTAAAACCACAATGAGATACCACTGACTACTTTAGTAGTCAGCATGGCTACTAAAAAGTCAAAAAATAACAAGGTTGTAGAGAAAAGGGAATGCTTATCCACTGCTGATGGGAATGTATTAGTTCAGCCATTGTGGAAAGCAGTTTGGCAACTTCTCAAAGATTTAAAATAGAATTACCAGTTGACCCAGCAACCCTATTACTGGGTATACAGAATATAAACCCTTCTACCATAATGACACGGGCATGTGTATATTCACTGCAGTACTATTCACAATAGCAAAGACAAAGAATCAACTTAAATGTCCATCAAAAGTAGAATTCGTTTTCAAAAGTAGCACATATACACAATGGAATACTATGCAGCCATAAAAACATGAGATCATGTTCTTGTGGCAACCTATATGAAGCTGAAGGTCATTATCCTAAGCAAACTAACACAAGAACAGAAAACCAAATACCTCATGTTCTCAGTTCTAAGTGGGAGCTCAACTTCGAGGAAATACAGACACAAAGGGAACAATAAACACTGGGGCCTACCAGAGGGTGGAGGGTGGGAAGAGAAAGAGGATCAGAAAAACTGCCTGTCAGGTAACTGCTTATTACCTGAGTGACAAAGTAATCTGTACACCAGCCTGTAATCTCAGCACTTCGGGAGGCCAAAGCAGGTGAATCGCTTGAGGTCAAAGTTCAAGACCAGTCTGCCAACATGGGGAAATCCCATCTCTATCAAAAAACACAAAAATTAGCAAGGTGTGGTGGCGTGCACCTGTAGCCCCAGCTACTCCGGAGGCTGAGGCAAGAGAATCGAATCACTTGAACCCAGGAGGCACAGGTTGCAGTGAGCTGAGATTGCGTCAACGCACTCCAGCCTGGAACAGAGTGAGACACTGTCTCAAAAAAAAAGGAAAAAAAAATCTGTACACCAAACTCCTGTAACAATTTACCTATACAGCAAACCTGCACACATACCCCTGAACATAAAAGTTAAAAAGCATAAATAAAGCAACTTGAAAAAGGCATCTATTATAAATGAATGGCACTTTTTAATCCAAGTAATTAGGTTTACTGTTTTCCATATTACCTAGGAAAGCTTTACAATACACTCAGAGAATTACATGGCGCGATGAGGAACGATGATGAAGGAAATAAAACACACAGAGGTTAAGAATACATACTTGTTGCAAGACAAAACTGGGTTTAAGTCCCTGTTTTCCTATTATTGTCTGATCTTGGACAATTTCTTCTGTAATGTTCCCTTTGTAAAAATGTGAACAGGGTAAAACTTGTTTAAAATAAACAAAACAATGTACATATATAGAGTCCTCAGGACACTAACTGCCGGGCACTTGGGAAATATTCAATAAACAGAGTTCTATACCACACTCTCATAAACTAGCCTCCATGTAATTCATAAATCCTTGGGATAACCATATACTTTATGAAACATAATGAATATATACATAACCCTGTCTCCATCACTTCAGTCAAGGGAATTATAGCTGACATGAAATGATAAACCCCAAGCATAGAAAAGAGAGTCATATAGATGAACACTAAGTCGTATGTTTCAGAAGTTTAGAACAAGATGAATCTCACACACACACAAAACTATCAAATCTGTGAGACAACTCTGAAAGACTTAAAAGAGCCTAAAAATCAAGCCTTCCAAAAGACTGAATTATCTTAAATTCCAGAAAAACTTGTGTATTTTCTAAATGTTTGAGTTTAAATTCCAGCTTTAGAATTAAATGGAATTCCAAATGACCCATACTCAACAAAATGGCGTTGGTTAATGTTAACAATAAATGAATCTATAGGTCTTCTGTTTAAATGTCCAGGTATAATTTTTCTATTTACAACTGATCTTTTAGATTAACTCACTGAAATCTAGTCAACCCAAATGAGTGCCTCTATTTTAAAAAAAAGCTTACCAGCATTAATATGCCTAAATAGGTTTATGTGTAGTAATTTCTTTATATATATAAAGAAATATATATAATCTATATATAAAGAAACATATGTATATATGTAGGTATATATTTTAAAGAGACAAGGCCTTGCTATGTTGCCCAGGCTGGAAAGCAGTGGCTACTCACAGATACAATCCCATTACTGATCAGCTTTGACCTGCTCATTTTCCAACCTGGGCTGGTTCACACTTCCTGGGGCAACCTGGTAGTCCCCACTCTCAAACGAGTTACCATATGGATGCCAAACTAGCACACTACATCCCAGAACTCTTGGACTCATGCAATCCTCCTGCCTCAGCCTCCCAGAGTATTGGGATTACAGGCATGAGCCTGTACTTTGCATGAGCACCTGGACTTGTTTACAACCTTAATGTCTATGCAGCCAAAAGAAGATTAAACTACTTTTTTGGGTAAAAACAGGTCACTCAAATGGTAGAGTAAGCTGTTGGTTCCATCTGTTAAATGCATTAAACGATCACCTAGAATATACATGTTCTCATTTTAATGATTTAAAACATAATGTTTTACTATTTTCCATGTTCAACATGTAGGACATCCCAGGAACTACAAGTTTTTGGTAGTTCAGAGTTTCAAAAGTAGACCATAAATCCTTTTGATGTCATATTTGTGAAGCTAGACTTTTGATAGTTGCTGTTTTAAAAAGTATGAGGCAAACATCAGTATAGAACAGGAAATAAAGAGGTAGTGTTCAATCTGTTATCAAGGTTTGAGAAGCTGTGAGCGATCAAATAGCATTAACACACTTAGTAAATAATGGTGGTTATTTAAGAATGAAATAACTTTTCTTTCAACGTATGTGTATTATTTTTTAAAAGAAACATAAATACTTAGGTTATTAGGACCCAACTACTTTGTAAATGGAATTCTGAAATAGTTCTTCAGGCCTGGGGTACTATGACAAAATTATTGAGACATTAAATGTGCTGTCAATTAAGACAGTGTGGGAACTTCAACCTTACTGGAAACCAGCTCATCTACCTAGAGTATCAGGAAATGATTGATACTATTTGCTACTGGCTAGTCCATCTGCCTATCAAAGTCTCTCCATCCTTCTCAACTCAGATGAAATACCTCCTCCTCTGTGAAATCTCTATACATTCAAATTACCTTCTTATTGGCTTGACAGCTTACCCCTTCCCAACCAAGTCAGTGAAGAGCCAGTGATATGAGCAGAGTCCTTAAATAACGTTTCTTTTCTTGGTGAAGGAATAAACAAAGACAGGCTCTATTTCAATCTGTTATGTTCTTAGCAACCATATTACACAATATGAGCAACACTAACTTACTGTAATCCCAACAGCACTACATATAGCAAAATACTGGTTACAATGACAACAAACTACTAGATGTAAATGTTCACAAGGAAAGGGAACATATTTTGAATAACTTAGAATCTACAGTGTTTCAATGTTCAATACATCAAACAGGGCAAAAAGGAAACATCAAACCCTGGATTCTTAAAAAAGAGCTGAAATGTTTGAGACCACAATCAAAACATACAGCTTTGTTAGTGTAAACAGCTAAAATACATTTGGTATGTGTTTCCGAGTTAGATACCTAATCAAGAAAAAATGCCTAAGTTAACAATGGAAAATAAAGACAACTAAATAAAAATACACTGCCTATTCCTCAAATTTTCACAAAAGGGAATATTCTTTCATCCTCAACAGAACTCACAGAAAGCTAGAATGAATGGGTAGGTTCTACTTAATATTTTGTAAGATATTGGCACTGTATAAACAAAGAGAGCCTTCTCTATCTAATCCTAAGTACAAAGGTCAAATTTAACAAAACATGTAGAGCCTCTGTAAACCAAGTTAGCTTTCTAAGAATCAGCAAAAGCCAAGAGAATTCTACTTCTAAGGTGACCACAGTAACTTTTTAGTCCTCTTGTAGAAACTGCCTAAATGTTAAATAACCACATTTATCCTTTATTCCCACCTCTTTTTAAGAGTCCAATAAAATTACCCTTACCTAACTTATGTGCTACACATGAATTAGAACCAAGACTGCCACATAACAGATGTTCAATAAATTAGTTTATAATTGTTTGTATAATTAATGGTCCTTAAAGTGCCACATCTGTTTCACCTTTACCTCCAGCCCTAAGAGCATACTTGAATTGATTCATTCCAGTGACATGTCAAGGTTTAAGTTTACATCCCCAATTGTAATTCAATTATTGTGCTAAAAGGAACTTTATTAAATTGGTTTTCTAAGTCCCTCTCTAACTGGGTTAACTGGTTAAAAAGATCCAGTAATTTCTCCAACTGGAAATCTACCATCATCACCAACAGCAGCAAGAATCAGCAATGCTGACTGACGCACCCCTAAACAGAGTGTCATAAATGACGAAGAGTTGTACGCGGACTACTATATCTGATCTCAGAACAACTGTATCAGGTAGTTAGTACCAGTTCCATCTTCTGAAAAAGAAATAAGCACATGAGGGCTACTTAACATATAGTTAATGTCACAGCTAATAAGTGGGCAGAGCTAGGACAACTCAGACACTGACCCTAGAGGCTATGCTCTAGGATCTATTTCCTTTTGGTTCTCTTTACAAGCCACCTTTTTTTTTTTTTCCTTAAAGAGAGATGGAGTCTTGCTCTGTCACTCAGGCTGGAGTGCAGTGACACAATCCTAGCTCACCTCAGTCTCAAACTCTTGGGTCCAAGTGATCCACTTACCTTACCCAAGTAGCTGGGACTACAGGTACATACCACCACACCTGACTAATTTATTTACATATAAACCTTTCTGTACAGCCAGGGTCTCACTATGTTACCCATCCTGGACTCAAGTGATCCTCCTGCCTCAGCCTCCCAAAGTGTTGGGACAACAGGTGTGAGCCACTGCTCCTGGCCTCAAGGTATTTTTAAACGAAGTTGTCTTGTTGGAAACTCTGGAATCTGCATAAATAGTCTTTATACAGTTAGTGCTTCAGTCAGCTGTTTCCAGGGGCACCAAAGAATCTGCTATGGCAATGCCCTGTAATTCCCTATCCCACAACCCCTGTTGTGGCTAACCATCACTTTAAATTCAACCCTTGACTTAAATTCCAACTTCTTGGCTGGGAGCAGTGGCTCACGCCTGTAATCCCAGCACTTTGGGAGGCTGAGGTGGGTGGATCACTTGAGGTCAGGAGTTTGAGACCAGCCTGGCCAACATGGTGAAACCCCATCTC
>NW_012104176.1:435743-437639 GCF_000951045.1 Mandrillus leucophaeus | reverse complement strand
TTAGCCAGGATGGTCTCGATCTCCTGACCTCGTGATCCACCCGTCTCGGCCTCCCAAAGTGCTGGGATTACAGGCTTGAGCCACCGCGCCCGGCGACTGATTGGTCAACTCTTTAGGTATCTCATTGGGTTTTTTCTTCATAATTTCCACTCCAAGACAACAGGAAAGTATTTTGCAAAAAGAATGTTTCAGAAGAAAAGGATGGGGACAAGCAAACACATAAAAAAGGAAATACAAAAACCATTTAGGAGTGGCAGTTTTGTAAACTTACTTGTCCACTGGGACGGGGTAGCCACTTAAGGCTAGACTAACAGAGTGTGCACTAAGTTATACTAGATCCAATCTTCTGAAAAGAGCACAGAATCAGATCTACACCCTAAAATTGATGAACAGGTATCCCAAACACTAAAGAAACTATCTTATGGACCCTTAATCTATATGGGGACAATTTAAAGATGTATTATTTAGCTAAAATGCTCTCAAACTATGGTTAAATTCTGTGCTCCTCAAGCAGAATCTGCCTAAGTTAGCCTCTTTACCACCCTAGAGTGAAAATTAAAGTTCGCCCTGGCTACACAATGGATATATAAGCATTTTATATCTATACATGAAAAGAACTACATTTAATGAAACATTCCCATTAGTTAAATTCTTCCTATTAAACAGCAAAGAGTTACATTTGAAATTTTTAAATTTTAAGCTAACTTACTGTAATAATACACTCCTTTACTTACATTACTTAAAGGCAACACCAGGTGAGCTCCTAAAAAAAACCCCAATAAGCTTACCCTGTCTTAAGAAAGCTTTTAAAAGTAGTTATAACCTCTAGAAACTGCTCCATAAAAAAAATTATAATGCCAAAAATACTTCATTTGAACTATAAAATCTGTTACTTGTCATTCCCTATGAAGTGAACCAAAATCTTTCAGGAGTACTCATCTTTTGAAAGCCTATCCTCCATCCACTTCCTACTACACATACACACAGCACCAATATTGCATAACTTTCTTGCATCCCAATTTCCAATTTCTGTTCTCAACTCAACTGTGGCTTACCAAGAAAAATTCAATGCAATGTGAATCAAGTCAGAATAATGATATTCCTCCTAAAGATGAGTAAAATCTCCCCCTTATTATCCTCAAGTCCTTGACATTATCTGCGTTTTAAAGTAATATAACATAATGAACTATGATTTTGCTTATGTAATTGTTAATTATACTATAATTACCAGTGATCAATAACATGGTATCACCAAACTACAATAATTTATTCAGTGAAGATTAAGGTTTAAGTCAAACATAAGGATAAGCTTATTTAAGTATTTTAAAGTTCAACTGCTATTAAATATTACATTGAATAAAAAGTTCTAATAAAATTAGATAAACCAAAGAATTAGAAAAAACTGACACAACTATTGAATGAAGACTGGATATTTTGATCAAATAAATTGCTTTAAGTTATGATAGCTCTGTTTTAAGAAACTACCTCAGAGATATACACTGAAATATTTATATATATAATTATTTGGTATTTAGGATTACTTCAAAATAACATGGGACAGGCAAAGGGTTTGGGGATATGAGTTAAGATTGAAATAGTTAAAAATCGGTGATAAACACATGCAGTTTATTATTCGATTCAATTTCTGCGGCCGGGTGTGGTGGCTCACGCCTGTAATCCCAGCACTGTGGGAGGCTGAGGCGGGCGGATCACGAGGTCAGGAGTTCGAGACCAGCCTGGCCAACATAGTGAAACCCCATCCCTAATAAAAATACAAAAAGTTAGCCAGGTGTGGTGGCATACGCCTACGTCCTAGCTACCCAAGAGGCTGAGGCAGGAGAATTGCTTGAACCTGGGAGGCGGAGATTGCAGTGAGCCAAGAT
Organism: Mandrillus leucophaeus; assembly: GCF_000951045.1. Taxonomy (NCBI): domain Eukaryota; kingdom Metazoa; phylum Chordata; class Mammalia; order Primates; family Cercopithecidae; genus Mandrillus; species Mandrillus leucophaeus. Next base: position 435,756 of record NW_012104176.1, on the reverse strand, counting down.
GGCGCCACTGCAC
>NW_012104176.1:431887-432473 GCF_000951045.1 Mandrillus leucophaeus | reverse complement strand
AGATGGCACCACTGCACTCCAGCCTGGGTGACAGATGAGATGAGACTCTGTCTCAAAAATAAATAAATAAATCCAACGTCTTCCCACCTAAACTTATTCTCAAATCATTCTTTCATATAAACACCCATATTCTGCTTCAGAAGGTTAATTACAATGTCAAACTTTTTATTACATTTTTATTTGCTTTAACAAGGACAGGGACTAGATGCACTTTTCATTATTATACCTAGAACTGCCCAACACATAAAAGATACTTAATTATTAGCTGACTGACGAATCATTACATGTATAAATTATTAGATTCCTTCAACATAAAAATCTCTAATTTTATAGCGTAGGAAAAAATAAAAGGTAGCGTATCACCTAAAATAACAGTAAAATTACCTACCAAATTAACAACTTCAATCATTATGTTTTTCTACACATACAAGATTATTAAATTGTTTTCTTCCCTAAAAAATTACCAGCTCCTTCAAAAAACAGAAGGTGATTTCCTGAATTAAAGTATGTTACAACCAGGTTGCATGTGGTTGGGTGCCTGTAATCCCCGCACTTGGGGAGGCCGAGGCGGGCAATCACAAGGTCA
>NW_012104176.1:401830-429317 GCF_000951045.1 Mandrillus leucophaeus | reverse complement strand
ACTGCCTACACAATGCTCCAAAATGGTTTTTAAAAACCTCAGGGAGAAGATTACATAGATATGATTTTTTATTTTTTTCTTTTTAAAGAAATGTGGTCTTGCTATGTTGCTCAGGTTCAAATGCAGTAGCTATCACAGGCATGATCAGAGTTCACTGTAGCCTTGAACTCTTGGCCTCAAGCAATCCTCCTGCTTCAGCCTACCAAGTGGCTAGGAATAAACAGGCATATGCCACTGAGCCCCACTCAAACAAGTCACGTTTAAAAGGACTTAAATGTCACATAAATACAGAATAAGCAGAAGCAACCAGAGGGAAATAAGACTTGAGAAAGAATCATTATCAGGTAGTATATATCTCAACTTATGCAGAATGCAAGTGTAAGGCAATAAAAAGTTGGCAGAGTTAAAACATTAGAAAGCTCAATATGGTAGTCAATCATCTGCACCACAGCTACAGAGGAACGAGGTCCTAGAGGCAGCTCTAAGAGTGTATTACAGAACAAAAGACTCCTCTTTAGCTTATAACAGATGCACGGTAATAACTGCATAATTAACATTAAAAGTCCCCTCTCCCCTAAATAAATCAAATCCCATCCTATACATTCTTCTTTCTAAAAGTAGTTATCTTTTACTAAGACACGCCACTTTCCTTTTCTTTCACAATTAAGTCATACGCCATTGTGTCTACTAAAATCACACATTTTACAGTATCAGTAACATTTCACCTAAAATGCAGAACCAAGTAACTAAAATGTGACCTTTGAACTTCAATTTCTACCAAATAGCTATATATTACCAATAATCTATAATTAAAATAAGGTCATGTGGTAAGTCTAAGAAGGCCTACTTTGGACAATTCTAAATTTGGATGACATAAGCCTGCACTAGCAAAGTCTTCTACCTAATGGCAGAAAGTGGCAAGCAGAGAAAGAAAAGCATCTTTAAAGATATAGTACTTACTTAAGAATGGTTTTCGCACTACTGCAGTCTTCAAATCGAATGGAGTAACCAACTTCCTGGCCCAACATCACATCCATTTCATCAGCAACTCTCTGAGCCACACTCATTGCAGCCACTCTCCTCGGTTGGGTACAGGCAACTCCTCTCTTGGGTCCTGGTAATGATCGCATGTACTCCACACACCACTGCGGAATCTATCAAATAATTTCACATTTAAATTAATTCTATTCTGCCTGCATATCAAGCATATGTAACATAAAACACTTTATCTCATTCCAATGATTTAAAAACAAATTCAATTAGGCAAATGACAAAAAGATTTGTGACTCAAAACTTGTAACAACACAAGCTCTCTAAACCAAGGAACAGTCATGTATAATACTGATATGACACATACCCCTGAGCTGGGTATACACAGTCAGAGATGCACTCGACAGGGTGAACTATCCCATCATGAAGTATTTCCCCATGCAATTTTAAAAACTCCAACTTACTACAAATTCTACTTTATAACGTTTCTAAGAAAGTGTAACTTTTAAATTCTTATATAATTTGAGTTGCAAAATCAAGTAGAAATCATATCCCCTTGTAACTCTGAAGTTGTACTTGTATTTAATTCAATTCAAATTTGGTTGATAAGCCAGCAGAACCTAACTCTTAGCACCCCACTCTTTGGTAATCCTATCCTTTTCCCCTCAGGAGCAGTATGCACAATGGCAGCACCTTAGGTACCATCTTAAAGTCAATTTTAAGAACTGCCAGTCTCAAATTTAACAGGACCTAGAGCAGTACCACTTCGTTAAGGGTGGCCAAAGGGGCGGGGGACCCCCAAGCACAAGTTAAGTTGGGTGCCTTGATGGCAGTACATTTCCCCCCAGTTCCATTATCAACATAAGCTAATGGATTCCCCAGTTTTACAGTTTTACAGTCACTTAACTGGAAAAGAATCATGGGGAAAATGTAAGTGCTCACCACATTAAATGGAAATCCACTGCTGGAAGAGCATAATTGTTTTACATCAAAGCTTCCAGAAGCCTATCAGACTCCAATGCTACAGGAAACATGGAGTTTTCTGCACAGTATCAGTACAGTAAAACTGATGAAGAATATTGGTAGCTGCACTATTATTACATTTTAGTTAGGTTGCTTCTGCAATTTGGGGGTAACCTGTCACTGACAAGTATCTGAAAGGGAGGGTTAATTATGCTGATTCTCTAAAAACATCACATATATCTTTAAAACACTTTAAATGAACAAAAATAACTAAAGAAGTGGTATCTATTGGGTTCTGTAAATCCACAGACCTACATATATCCTCAATTCGGCAATCCTTTCACAAGGGCAAAATGTACTTTCAAAGATCTAGAAAGTGAAAATTCAAAAACCACTCACTGGTGAACTAAAGATATTTAAAATTAATTCAAAATTCTCAAGGCAAAAATGTTATCTTTTGTTTTTTTTTGTTTTTTTGAGATGCAGTCTTACTCTTGTTGCCCAGGCTGGAGTGCAGTGGCACAATCTCAGCTCACTGCAACCACTGCCTCCCAGGTTCAAGCGATTCTCCTGTCTCAGCCTCCCAAGTAGCTGCGACTACAGGCACATGCCACCACGCCTGGCTAATTTTTTGTATTTTAAGTAGAGATGGGGTTTCACCATATTGGGCAGGCTGGTCTCGAACTCCTGACCTCAGATGATGCACCCGCCTCGGCCTTCCAAAGTGCTGGGATTATAGGCATGAGCCACCATGCCTGGCCAAGAATTTTCAGATTTTTTAATTCACTCCACTAAAATCGACAGCTTATCTCCACTTGAAAAACAAAACCAACAAGTTAACTAGCAGCTCTCAGGACCCCTGTACACTCACTCTGAAAATGACCAAGGATGCCAAACTACTAATAAATTTACTGTGTTAAGAAATTAAAACTGAAAAATTGCTAAAATATTTATTAATTGCTAACAATAAAATCTCATTCTGTTTTAATACAAAATAACACTTTCTATAAAAATGACTACTTTGCAAACAAAAAAAACTTAGCTAGAAGAGTGCATTTCCTTATATTTTTACAAATTCTAGGACCCCTGAAATCGTTTCAAGGACTTTTAAGAACTCCCAGGCAATAGCTGGAGAACCAGTCAGTTAATGCATCTGTTCACATTTCTAAGGAACACAGCATTAAGAAGAGAAGGAGGTCCTGAAATTTGTAGGCTACTGGTGTATTCAAGCCAGGGATCAGTTCTATTTTTTTTAAGATGGAGTCTCACTCTGTTGCCCAGGCTGGAATGCAGGGGCGCAATCTGGGCTTACTGCAACCTCCACCTCCAGGGTTCAAGTGATTCTCCTGCCTCAGCCTCCCAAAGAGCTGGGATTACAGGTGTGCGCCACCACGCCCAGCTAATTTTTGTATTTTTAGTAGAGACAGGGTCTCACCATATTGGCCAGGCTGGTCTCAAATCCCTGTCCTCAGGTGATCCGCCCGCCTCAGCCTTCCAAACTGCCAGGATTACAGGCATGGGCCACCGCACCCAGCCAGGACTAAGTTATTTTAAAGCCATTCCTCCTTTTCAGCTTCTTCTCTTCCTCCACTTGAGGTCATCTTACAAACTGATCCTCAGTGTTCTAGTCTTGTTTTACACAATATCCTGTGAAGTTTTATATGTTCTAACTTCTAGTATTACCTGTAATTCATCAATGCCAATCCTAACTCTAGCTTCCATCTTAGAGCTAATGGTCATTTCCACCTAGTTAGTATCTCAAATTCACACGTTCAAAAGCAAAACCATTTCTCACCTTCCTCCAAAATACTTGTTAATTCCTAATATCCTGACTCCAATCCATTCTTTATTTTCTATTCCCATGGCCCTTCGCAGAATAAAAACTTTTGTTATGACCTCTTACATGGTCTATCATCAGTATGTTCACTAGACAGGACATTTTTAAAAAAAAAAATCCTAATCATTCCTCTTCAGTTCAAGAGCTCTGATGGCTTCCAATCTATGTAAGATATATTAAGGCTCAACTGACAGTTGTAGTCTCACCTGCCCCACCTCCACCTTCCCAAACCCTCTGTATTCTGGCCAGAGCATATCTGCATTCCCTTAGCTCAACATGTGTCCTTGCTCACACTGTCCCTTTGGCTGACCTAGCTTCAATTCCTTACTCATGTGCAGTTATGTGTCTACTAAGCAGCAATGTGAAACATCTTTACTGTAGGTCTGTCAAAAGTTAAAGTCATGGTCCGGTGCAGTGGCTCAGGCCTGTAATCCCAGCACATGGGAGGCCGAGACAGGCCAATCACTTGAGGTCAGGATTTAGAGAACAGCCTGGCCAACATGGTGAAACGCTGTTTCTATTAAAAATACAAAAACAATTAGCCAGGCATGGTGGCGCACACTTGTAGTCCCAGCTACTCAGGAGGCTGAGGCAGGAGAATCACTTGAACCCAGGAGGAAGAGGTTGCAGGAAGCCAAGATTACATCACTGCACTTTAGCTTGGGTAACAGAGCGACACTTTGTCTCAAAATAATAATAAAAAAAAAGTTAAAGTCATTACTTTAGATTTTCTTTAGAGAATTTTTCTGACAAGAACAAATCACTAAAAAAAAGACTGGTTTTAATGGTTTGAGTCAAAGTTTAATAAGAGTATGCTAGGAAACATATGAATGAAATTCACTCCTTAAACTGTTTGGTTTCCCTTCAAATCCCCCTGATGTGTTGCAATCCTAAGTATTCAAGTATCTTTACCCCTCTAAAAGTCAAATATTAATCCAAATAATCACAAACCTCATCTTGAGTTGACCTGACCTCCTTCTACACTAACCATTAATAAACTCATCTCTGAAATGAGGCTACCTATATCAGACCACAGAATAGCAGTATGAAATATAACTTTAGATATAAAGACAAAGGTACAAAGTTTTAAACGTTGAGCCCACCAAAATCCACAACCCAACCCAGGACAATTCGCTAAACCTAAGTTTCTCATAAACCTAAACCTCATTTTGCTCATCTGTAAAGTGGTGATGAATATCTTCCCTGCAGGATTATAGAAAAATGTCAATAAGCTAATACATGTAAAGTATACAGTGTCTGGCTTTACCCAAATGTCAATTAAATAGTAAGTTCAGAGTTACAGTCTTCCATGTAATTTGAAAATTCTTTACATTTCCGTAAGGTGATTTTTGAACACCCTAACATCAATTCTAAGTTTTCTTTCATTAAAAAAGAAAAATTGGGAAGGCTAAGGCAGGAGGATTGCTTAAGCTCAGGAGTTCAAAACCTCAACTCTACAAAAATTTTATTTAAAACTTAGCCAGGCACTGGTGGCATATGCCTGTGATCTCAGCTACTTGGGAAGCTGAGGCAGGAGGATCCCTTCAGCCCAGGAGGTTGAGGCTGCGTTCATACCACTGCACTCCAGCATGGGTGAAAGAGACTCTGTCTCAACAACAACAATACAAAAGAAAAGAAAAGAAAAGAAAAGAAAAGAAAGGAAAAGAAAAATGGTACAAAGGCTCAGTCTGTAATAAAAGCTTCCTATTTTTGTTGCTACAAAATGTCTATGCACATGTAACTTTAGAAAAAGATAAATTGTGTATGCAGTATGTTCAATCTCTGCATGGTAAGGCAGGTAATTATTAAATTAGCTTTAATACTTTTCTGATTTTTTCAAATTTTCTACAATGATCAGGGACCACTACTTTTGAAACCAAAAGAAATTTTTAATTAATGGTTCAGGCTTAAATGTATAAAGAGTTACTTCTCACCCACAGCAAGAAAATGCAAATTAAAAAGTACACTAGAATGCAATTTTTCACCTATTGGATTTGTAAAACTTCAAGTTCAATGATACGTTTTAATAGTTTCCCACATATGTTCTCATACATGCTCATGGAAAGGTAAATTAATACACTCCCTCTGGAAGGCTATCCAGCTTTCTGTATCACAATTACAAATGATCTTCTGACCCAGCAATTTCTGATTCCTACAGAAACACTTGCCCATGCAAAACCACCATGGGAAACAGCCTAAATGTCTATCAACAGGGGTCTAGTTAATAATAGCCCATCCGTGTTTAAAAAATATCCTAGATATATTACAAATAAGACACTAGTAACAGTGTTTAGTTCTATGGGGGGGGGATGACTAGATGGACAAAAGTCATGAGTATAGACTTCATATCCTTTTAGCACTTCATTTTTTCGAAAAATAGATATTTGCATGGCTCAAGATACTATATTAAATACAAACGACAAAAATCTACCCCAGTGGTTGATTTCTCCACCCAAGCACCAGAAAATAAACTGTGTGTCCCTAAATCTGTACTGTCCTAGAGTCAAAATGGGTGGGAGAGCATCACTCTGCCATACTTAAGGTAACAAAATTTGAAAAGCAAGCACCACTATTTTCCCCTAGACTCAGGGGAGAGAGGTACTCTCCATAGGATTTCCACTCTGAAATTCAGAGTGCCAATTAAACATCAAAGCAGCTATTCTTCAAGATGTTCCATAGGACAGACAAGGGAAATGACCACCAGAATCAAATACGCAACATTTGCTAAATTTAAACATAAATGAAATATGTACCATGGTATACAGTAACTCACCTGTGTTGTTTTACCAGACCCAGTCTCACCAACCAGTACAAAGGACTGATGTCTAACCAGAATATCTGTAAACCTATCCTTGTATTCCCAAACAGGGAGCTGAAGCCGTTTCTTTAGAATATCATAGTATCGAGGAGTATGGGGTAAGTTGGTGAACGGATTAATGCACTGTGGAAGTGACGTGTGACCTGCATGTCCGGCGTGCGCTGAATGAGCAGAATGTGTCGAATGCGTTGAATGCGCTGAGTGGGTTGAATGAGCTGAATGGGAAGCTTTTAAAGGTGGTAATCCAGCACTGATAAGCATAGCATTCGTTGAAGCTCGCAACTCCTTCTCCTTTTCTTTCTCCCTCTCCCGCTCTCTATCTCCTCTATCGCGTTCTCGGTCTCGATCTTTAGACCGATCTTCACGATCCCGGTCTCGATCTCGATCCTTCCTAAAAACAAAAATTTAGAATTCAGATTCTGAATTTTAAGCAGAATGTTCATGTTAGTGTTATAATCACAAAGAGAGTAAATGTCCAACATTCAAGTGAGTAAAAAATCCAATGGATTATGTAACTATCAGAAATAATAAAAAATACCCTACAATTAAGGGCTTCTCATTCTCCACCACAAACATCTTTCCCTTCCTTGCTGATGCCTCACCTTCCTTAACTTTCAACGTAAGGTTACAAGAACTCAGTCTGCTGCAAGTAAAACCCCTCCTACTTAGACAACAGAAATCAGATACTGAGAGTAGGATGAAGAAAGGATAGGTCCAAATTGAGCAAAAGAAGATGGCATCTCAATCTTTCTCAAATTCTCCTTCAATTTGTGAAGAGGTATTTTTTGCACTAAAAGTATATTCAGAAGTTAGCACAAACACTGTTACTGGACATAAAGACAACTCTACCTCACATTACTACAGTCAACAGTGGTGGGTTTTGCTCAATACTTTTATAATCCACATTTAATAAATTGTTTTAACATTCCTTTCTTTGCCATAGGACAATGTTTGGTTGTAATGCAAAGTGAAAAGAGCATAGTACAATGTTATACATATCAATATCTCAACTAATACAAATATGAATTACAGGACTGCAGAATTTGTTTTTTTAGTTATACTTTCTAGCACTTTCCCAATTTTGTTCAGTAAATGTATACTGTTTTGTAAGAAAAACTGAAATTAAAACACTTTTATTCCTTCTTCCTTGTTTACTCTTGCATTTTAACCTTAACAGCAACAGTAAAAAACTGAAAGCACTCTATAAATCTATGTACCTTGGTCTACCATAAAATGAAACATAGTCAAATTAAAAATAAGCTTCAATGAACACTATTAAGTTGTTTAACATGTTAAAATTATGCAGGTAGCCACTCTATTAAACTTGGGTCAATTTTAAGTAGTCAATTCTGGTATCTACTTCCAGTTATTAGAGATTGACCTTAATAAGTCATTTTAAAAGTATCTATGCTAAGAACTTCACAAGCAGAAGGGCTGCATGTTGCTCATATGCGTTGTGGCTGAAAGCAGCCTCTGGGAGACTGGTGGTGGAAATAAAATAATCTATGCTTGTTCATTCTACTAGTCCAGTTTACTACAGACCAACTACTCCAGCAGAGAAACTTGCCTCAAGATGTTTAAACCCAGACTTGAAATAATCAGGCATGATGGAGCTATGACACAAGCCCCTAAACATATCATAGTTCCTTACCCACAACACACAAAAGTACAAATTCCATGTGCTCCAAGTACAGTTGTGTGCCATGTACAAATTTACTCAAAGAGAAGAAAAGCCAGATATATGCATATGTAAACATGAAAAGTGATTTTCCCCTATTCTATTCCAATGTTCACCTACAAAACTCACAGAGCATACAAGCCAGAACTGTATGAAGCCTCTCATCTCACCTGGCATAAACAGAAAGAAAATCAATGGGAAAGAAAAGTCAACGGATAACTTAAAAAACATAAAATGAAGTCTCACAATTCAATACTTGAGAGTCTGGGCCTACCTTCCGAAATATGCCATCAACCATCTTTGCTTCTCCTGTTTCTGGCCTAAGGTGACTGTTAATTAAATAAGTGTTTACATTGCTCCAAAATGCCAATGAGGTGCAGTTTACAATAAGAGTGCACAGAAATGTACCCAGCAAAGTGAGAAGCACTGTACTCACATATGGTTCAAATACTAGACATCTTAAAGATCATGGAACATACAGCTAGAAAAGAACTCTTAAAGCACATCTGGTCTATACAAAAAGGATTCATGTTTCTAGTATTCACTCAACCATGGGGGAAGGAGGAGATCACAAAAAATAATTGAAACAATTTTCTTTTTTTTGAGATAAGATCTCGCTCGTCACCCAGGTTGGAGTGCAGTGGCTCACTGGATCATGGCTCCCCGCAATCTCAAACTTCCGGGTTCAAGTGGTCCTCCTACCCCGAGCCTCCCGAGCAACTGGGACTACAGACAGGCATGCACCACCATGCCTGGCTAATTTTTTATTTTTGTAGAGATGAGGGTCTCACCATGTTGCCCAGGATGGTTCTGAACTCCTGGGATCAAGCAATCTTTTGCTTCAGCCTCCCAAAGTGCTGGGATTACAGATGTGAGCTACCATGCCCAGCCTAGAAATTTAATGATTTCTATATTAATCATTAAAGTATAGAAATTTAATGATTTCTATACTTCTAGCATAGTACTAGGCAATTAAGACATGGACCTAACCTTTCAAGAGTTACAAAATTTGGGGAAAGAGCAGTGACAAAGTAAATCATGTATTACATATTGCCTTAGTTTGTTAAAGTAATACCTATACTAACAAAGATTTTTTCAGGGGCCCACTTCATCAGAAGCTTCATTACCAAAACATAGGATGTATAAAATACATTCTAAAGATAAAAAGGTTAGCTGCTGATCAAGCAATGGGGACAGCTGTGGTATTAAAAGGAATGCTGGAATCACAGTTGTAAGACACCACCTCAATTTACTGACCTGCAAAATGATAAGCATTTTCAGATACTTTTAGTCTCAGATTAAAGTAAGAAAACAGGGAGGATGCAGGAGGCAAATTCAGCCACCTAGAAATGTTGCTTATGGCTCAAACTACCTACCTTCAACGAGAGAGGTAGGATACAAACGAAAAGTCAGTAAAGGGTGGAAATCAAACCCTCCACTTCATAAATATTTATCAACTATTGTGCAATGTTTTTTTAAACAGGTATTTTTTATGATACAGGAGTTTTGTTCTTAAAAGTTTACTAGTTGAGGTATAAGGGTTTTTAAAAACTGGTATCAAGTCAGTGTTTCAGACACAGCCACAACACTAGCAGGGAGAGAGGTGATATGACACAGTTGTTTAACATACTGTTCTATACTGTGTCTCAGTTCAATCCTGGCTCAAGACTTAAGGCAACTATAGGATCACAGTTATTTCTTCCCTCATCTATAAGATGTGGCTATTAATATGTCTTGTAGAGTATCAAAAGGATTAAATGAGTTAATGTATGTGATGTGCTTAAAGTGTTGTCTGGCACACTGCAAATGCCCAACATTGGTGGTGGTGGTTATTATTATTATTATTTTGAGATAGAATCTTGCTCTGTTACCAGGCTGGAGTGCAGTGGTGCAATCTCAGCTCACTGCAACCTCTGCCTCCCTGTTTCAAGCGATGCTCCTGCCTGTCTCCGGAGTAGCTGGAACTACAGGTATGTGCCACCACACCCCACTCATTTTTGTATTTTTAGTAGAGGCGGGGTTTCACCATGTTGGCCAGGATGGTTTCAATCTCTTGACCTCATGATCTGACTGCCTCGGCCTCCCAAAGTGCTGGGATTACAGGCGTGAGCCACCATGCCCAGCCAATATTGGCTATTATTAAAGATCTTTTTAAAGTTCTAATATCATGTTATAATCCCACATGGAAGGAAAGACCTGGTGACTCACACATGTAATCCCAGTGCTTTGGGAGGCCAAAGTGGGAGGATCACTGGAGGCCAAAAGTTTGAGACCAGCCTGTGCAATATATTGAGACCCCATCTCTACAAAAAACTTTAAAATTAGCCAGGTGTGGCGGCATAGCTGTAGTCCCAGCTACCTGGGAGGCTGAGGTGGGAAGATCACTTGAGCCCAGGAGTTTGAGATTGCAGTGAGTCATGATCACACCAGAGCACTCCAGCCTGGGAAACAGAGGAAGACCCTATATCTAAAAAATGAAAGAACAAAAATTCTACATGGAATAACAACAGGCACTGAAGTACTGCTAATGAAGATGTAAACTGGTCATCAAAATCATGATATTTTAAATAAACATTGCTTTTTTTTTTTTTTAAAAAGAATCTCACTCTGTTACCCAGGCTAGAGTGCAGTGGCACAATCTTGACTCACTGCAACCTCTCCCTCCCAGGTTCAAGCAATTCTCCTGCCTCACCCTCCAAAGTAGCTGGGATTACAGGGGTGCACCACCACGCCCAGTTAATTTTTCTATTTTTAGTAGAGACAAAAATACGTTTTACCATGCTGGCCAGGCTGGTCTTGAAATCCTGACCTCAGGTGATCCATTCACCTAGGCCTCCCAAAGTGCTGGGATTACAGGCGCTTAGCCACCGCACCTGGCAATAAGCATTGCTTTTTATCTGTCAATCTTATTTCCAGGAACTTCTCAAGGATGTGTGCAAATATGTATGTATAAGGATGTTCATCATACTTCTCATTTATAAAATAGCAACAAGTGGAAAACTTCCTAAACATCAATGAATAGAATATTGGTTAAGTAAGTGATGTCATACCTTTACAACTAGAGTACTATGGCAGCCAATTTTTTTTATGTTTTATTTTTTTTGAGACGGAGTCTCGCTCTGTTGTCCAGGCTGGAAGACAGTGGCGCAATCTTGGCTCACTGCAAGCTCCGCCTCACGGGTTCACGCCATTCTCCTGCCTCAGCCTCCCAAGTAGCTGGGACTACAAGCATCCACCACCACACCCGGCTAATTTTTTGTATTTTTAGTAGAGTCAGGGTTTCACCGTGTTAGCCAGGATGGTCTTGATCTCCTGACCTCGTGATCCACCCGCCCTGGCTTCCCAAAGTGCTGGGATTACAGGCGTGAGCCACCATGCCCGGCCTATGGCAGCCAATTTAAAAGCATAATATATACCTACAGTTAATGACACTTCTGAGTGGAAAAAAAAATCACAGTACAAAATGACACGTGTTGATCCCACTGATATCAAATTTTATAGCTCATATTTTTAAGTCAATACGCAGAGATCTTAAAAAATGTTCACTAAAACATGTTCTCCAAAGACGGAGATGAATATTTTAGGGAATGCCTTTTTTAAACCTTTGAGTATAAACATTTCCTATGTTCCCGTGGTAAGTTCATTTAACCTCATGTACCATACAGGATTGTAGTGAAAATGTGTGTGCTCTACAAATGTTATCACAGTATTAACATATTAGCATTACTTTCCCATAAGTAACAGGAAAAAGTCTTATCAGGTGGTAATATCAAAAACCAACATCAAAATGAAAAACGTCCCTAACATGGAAAACTTTTTTCCATACTTCAACAGTAAGTTGTCTCTTGGTAATAACTGTATAGTGAAGACTCTGTGGGTTGACAAAAAGAAGAAATGAGGCCAGAATACGCAACAGAAACCTATAATAACTTCACCTGATTTCAAAGTTAAAATATGTCCAGAATAAAATAAAGACTTATATAGTTGGGAACATTAATGTAAGTGAAATCTCCCACTGAATTACCTTCTCTTCTCAGTATTGGAGACATTCTATCTGGTAGTGGAGTTTGTAAGACTGACAAGCTTATGCTCTCAGATAAAACCACTTGCTGACTATCAGGGTAAAAAAAAAAATCTGCAGGATTGCATGGCAGTCAACAAGTGACTTAAAATTACGGAGTATGAAAAAAAATCCTGATGCTGATAAACCCTGTAAGTCCACTGTTAAATAAAGCCAGTTCTATGATAAATGGCACTCAAATGACATAGAAATTAGTATTAAAACTTCCCTCTACAATTTCTTATAACTTGAGCATTATTCCAAAGATGAACTCTCCTTTATCCACAGGCAAATTCTAAATAATATACAAGGGAATCATAAAGCTACCGTTAGACCCCGAAAGTCGACATGTTTACTAAGGGTATCTGTTTTTGTAAGAGATAGTAAACAATTGCACATACATATGGTGGGACCACTAATCCCAAGGGAAGCATTTTAAATGGTGCACATATGCACAAATACAAATGAATTCATTCATTCCCTCCCAGAATATTTTGTTCCAATCTGACCTCCTGTTAGAGACATCAGTTCCAGATGACAGCAATTTATTTTTGCTTCAGAGAAATCAAGAACTAAGTGTTCCCTACTTTACCAACCCATTATAAATGTCATTAAAATAGGCTGTAATGAGTCTTAACTACAGTACTGAACTGTGTGCTGCTGAGTGAAAATGATAAAGGCAGGGTTCCAGATCCTGCTGTAAACTTGCCCGAGCCACCTTAACTGTTCTCCATTTCTCATTCCTTGAGTGGAGCTGTATAGTCTTTTTTAAGTTGCTCCCGGCTCTGAGAGTCTGTGACATACAGCTCAGAGGCATTTAACGTTTTGTGGGGGGTAATGGTGGGGGACAGTGATAGCCTAAAGAGAGTCTGTCTTACAGTGTCATTGTCTTTTTACAATGCCTAATATCGCCAACTAAACAACTCACAAAACTGTGACATGCTTTTGCTTTGTACTGAATAATTCAACATATGGGAAGGTCTCAGAAAGTACATCCTATCCTGGCTTATACTCTACAATGACACTAAACATATCCCTAGAAATCAATTTCAATGAAGAACTTCAGCTGAAAATTTCAAAAAAGCTAGACAAGGGGACTTGACACAGTGATTCCGTATCACAAGTACACAATAAAATGATAAAATTATGCAAAATATTTGGATATTAGGGCTTCTGTGGGTTTTGCCTGAATTATCCAAATAGGTCTTTGCACTTCAGCAATGAAAACACACACGGGAAAGAAACAGATTTTCATAAAACTGCTTAAGTTAACTGTTAAATTCCTCTGTATCTTTAAGGAAAGGAATCTGGAACACCATGACTTTGTGTAAGTATTTCAACTCTCAACCTCCACATGGGCGGTGTTTCGCCATAAATACTAAAAACACGTTTTGAACATGATCCCTGTATTTCAAAAGCTACTTATGAAGAAAAGTGGGGCATGCACAGAAAATAAAAGATGAAAAAAAAAAAAAAGAATGCCTTCTAATCCCTCCCCATGGGATGATGTTCGGTAACTAGTTTTAACCAAAGCAGGAAACAGAGGAGATGGCGGGAGCGTAGGCAGAGGGCGGAAGTTTGCTAGTATCTACTTTGAAGTGTTTGAATGGACCGAGGCACGCTCTCTCCCGCCAAACTATAAACTCAGTCGCCCCAAAACACCAGCCTTCCAGCCCACCAGGTATTTTACTCCACCCTTTCCTTTCTCCCGGCAAGTCCTCTACTCCCACTTCCCCACAGAACTCCCCATTTGCTGGCTTCTCTCAACTCCCGCCACCCCCACCCCAGCCTACATTAGGATCCACGCGCTGCTCTCACTTTCCGCCCTCCGCCTTTCCCGTCTGGAGTGCCTGGCCGCGCCCCCACTCAGGCCCTCCCCACGGCCCCTCTGCCTGGGAAGTGCCTGGTGCCCTTGGAAGCGAATACTCCCGCCGCGCCCTCCCCCACTCTCTCCCCCGGATCCAGGCCTTCCTCGGGAACCGAGGCCACGAGGTCCGCGGTTCACTCCCGCCCCACGCCCTCGAAAGTGACTCCTGCTCGGTTCGGCCTGGGGGAGGAGGCGCCCTCATGGCCACTGCAGGCCTCTCCACCCACCGGACTGGGTTGGGCACCGGCCCCGCCGCACTCAACTCCCCGCGCCCTTGCCGGGCCGAACGGGCGCCGCGCTTCTCCGACCCGCCGCTGGTGAACCCAGCCCAGAAGGAAACAAAGGCTCGGGCTCCAGGACCCGCTCGGCCAGGCCAGTCCCAGCCCGCTCCCTGCCAGGACCCCAACAAAGCCCGAGCTGCTGCCTCGCGCCCCCGGCCTGGCTTACCCATCGGTCCCCGCACGCTTCTTGCCAGAGGGGTAATCCTCCCCTAGGTCCAACCGGTGCCGCTTGGACATCCTCGCACTCTTCGAACGGGCGGTTATTAAGGAAGAAAGCTAGCTGCTGTATGGGCACAGTGGAGGACAGCCACTTAACTCTGGAGGACCCCCACCCCTCCCGCTACTACAGCCCACACGGTGCGGCCGGAACCAGGAGCTAAAATGGCGGCGGCGACGAGGGCTGGGCCTGCGCGCGCGCGCGCTTCCGCAGCGTGCGTGCGTGCGAGTGTGCGTGTGAGCGAGGTGCGCGCGCACGCCGCCCAAAGGCGGGAACTCCTGTCCCGCCCGCTGCCTCATTGGTCCGACCTTTCTTGGGTCTCCTCCCTCTTCCCGTAGCTTTCCCCTCCTAGGAGCGGCTGTTAGGAAAAGCCTGAAGGCCTTCACTTTCCATTTCAGTCTATCCTTGCCCCTCTGAGTCGAGAAATTGAGGAAGTCTAGTCCTAGTTAGGAAATCCTATTCATCTCTGTTACCCCGGCTTTAAGGGAATCTCAGACCCAGAGAGGTTGAGAAACGAAGATCGTACAACTAATAAGTGGCAGAGCCGGAATTGGAACCCAGCTATTTAGTAACTCCAGATCTGGAACTTGAGGCCACCCCGCTACTCTCAGTTGCAGTGAGGGACCGCGCGCGGTGGTTCACGCCTGTAATCCCAACACTTTGGGAGATCGAGGCAGGCGGATCACGAGGTCAGGAGTTCGAGACCAGCCTGGCCAACATAGTGAAACTCCGTCTCTACTAAAAATACAAAAATGAGCCGGGCGTGGTGGCGCACGCCTGTAATCCGAGCTACTCGGTAGGCTGAGGCAGGAGAATCGCTTGAACCTGGGAGGCAGAGATTGCGATGAGATCACGCCAGTGCACTCCAGCCTAGGCGACAGAACAAGACTCCGACTTGGGGGAAAAAAAAAATCAATTGCAGTGAGGAAACTAAAGTGAGAAAATGTTAAGGCTTGTCATGATCTAGTTTGCCCTTTTCTTCCCCAGCACGGACACCCATGCACTCAAGCTATAGATGTTTTTAGCTAGAATACAGAGAATTCGCAGTGAGGACACAATTTGCTTTTATGTTTGTTTTTTGTTTTTCTTTCTGTGCCTATTAATGCACTTTCACAGTGTTAAATAACACCCTGCAAGGTAGTTGTTATTTTGTAGACGTGGACGCAAAGGCTGCGGAAGGTTAAATCTCACGGCCATAAGGGCTGTACCTAAAGCCGTAACAAGGAGGTGGGGCTGGATGACTCTAAGGAATTTTGTAGATCTCTCCCCCTAGAATATCTCTGCTTCCTCAGTTGCATTCGTTCCCGGAAGAAATGCACAAGAAAAGATCTGTGGACTGTCTGCAGCAGGGTGATCTCTGTTGTTCATGGAATGACTTGGTTTGGCTGCCGTGGAAGATCATACTCTGGTTCTTATCAAAGTCTCAGGACTGCAATTGCTAGGATTAAACACAACTTAAATATTGCAACTGATGAGGGGTTTGTGTGTTTGTTTTGAGACACAGTCTTACTCTGTCGTCCAGGCTGGGGGACAGTGGCACGATCTCACCTCACTGCAACCTCCGCCCCCCAGGTTTAAGCCATTCTCCTGCCTCAGCCTCCCTCGTAGCTGGGATTACAAGCTCCCGCCACCCCGCCCGGCTACGCGCCCGGCTAATTTTGCTATTTTTAGTAGAGAGGAGGTGTCGCCATGTTGGCCAGGCTGGTCTCAAACTCCAGACCTCAAGTGATCTGCCCACCTCGGCCTCCCAAAGTGCTGGGATTACAGGCGTGAGACACTGCGCCCAGACAGCAACTGATAAGGAGGTTTTTTATTTGTTTGTACCAAATCCACATGGCAAAGTCAACACAAAGAAAAATGAGTATCTCTTTCACTTGTAAAATATTCAGTACAACTTTCTATCGTAAATGTACAGTAGTCCCCACTTTGTCCCTGGTTTTGCTTTCACAGTACAGTAAGATATCCTGAGAGAGAGACCACATTCACGTTGCTTTTATTACAGTATAGATGCTCCTTGACTTATGATGGGGTGACGTCCATCGTAAACCCATCGTAAATTGAAAACACTGTAAGTTGAACATGCAGTTAATATACCGATAAACTCATCGTAAAGTCAAAAAATCTTGTCAAACAATTGTAAGTCAGGACTGTCTGTATATTGTTATAAATGTTTTATTTTTAGTTTTTAATATCTTAATGTGCCTAATTTATAAGTTACACTTGATCATAATTATGTATAGGAAAAATCTGAAAATGATGAGTTGGCCTATTATCTGTGGGTTCCTTATCCCTGGATTCAATCAACTGCAAATCAAAAATATATTTTTCTTTAAAAATGGATGATTGCATCTGTACTGAACATGTACAGACTTTTTCTTGCTCTTTTCTCTTAAACAATACAGTGTAACAGCTATTTCCATAGCAATTACATTGTATTAGGTATTATAAGTGATCTAGTGATGATTAAGTATACAGAAGAATGTGCGTAGGTTATATGCAAATACTGTGCTATTTTATATCAGACACTTGAACATCCATGGACTTTAGTGTTGGCAGTTTCTCCTGGAACCAATCCCCAGTGGATACCGAGGGATGATTATATTGACTTTTTTCAGATCATGATGTATAATCACTGGATTGTAAACCTGCAAGAATTTCCATCGGATTTTTCTCTTTTTGCTTAATTTTACAAATGAGGGAACCTGAACCCCTAGGTCTTATCAAAGTTCACACAAGCAGTTGGTATCGAAGTCAGAATAAAATACAGATTTCACTTCAAGTATTAAAATCCCAGTCTTCAGGTTTCCAGTTTGATGACTACCATAAAGTGCTCTAAAATTTTGGAGAAATAATCAGAGAAAAAAGTTAGAATTCCACCTGCAGAAGTGCTCCACTCTAAGAGATGTCAGCCTCTCATAAATGGTAAAAGAGGAACTGAAATCAAGGTGATAAGACTTTTCCCTTGGGCCTAGGGTATAGCTTAAAAAAAAACCCATAACCTCATCAGTTGTGTTGTGACCTGAACGATTAAAGAAAGGCCCTGGGCAGGTGCAGTGGTTCACACCTGTAATTCCAGTACTTTGGGAGGCCGAGACAGGCAGATCACGAGGTCAGGAGTTCGGGACCAGCCTGACCAACATGGTGAAACCCCGTCTCTACTAAAAATACAAAAATTAGCCAGGCGTGGTGGCACATGCCTGTAATCCCAGCAACTCAGGAGGCTGAAGGCAGGAGAATCGCTCGAACCTGGGAAGTGGAGGTTTGCAGTGAGCCAAGATTGTGCCATTGCACTCCAGTCTGGGCAACAGAGCAAGACTCCATCGGAAAGATGGAGAAAGAGAGAAAGAGAATGCGAGAGAGAGAGAGAGAAAGAGAGGAAGAAAAGGAAGAGAAGGAAGGAAGGAAGGGAAGAAAGGAAGGAAAGAAGGAAAGAGAAAAGCCCTACTTATCAAGAAGGAAAGGAAGAAAGGAAGGAAAGAGAAAGGCCCTACTTATCAAAGGATAGTGGCCTCTGTGGAATCTAGAATAAGGGGAACAAGTGGCCAGAAGCTGCCGGGTTGTGCACACTCCCTGGGAAGAAGGGCAAAATTCTAAATGATCCACACTGGATTTTCAGACATCATTATCCCTAGAGTAGAGAAAGGGCACCAACCAGGCCCTCCACAACTTGGCTGGAAATATTTCCAGAGAATATCCTATTCCCCTTACTCTTCCTCTTTCTCTACCAGACAACCCTCTGGTCTATGGCATGGACTTTCTCACCTGGACAAAATGACTTAATAACATAAATCAATAAAAAATAATTGCTAATAGCAAACGCATACAAAGCACTATGAGCCAGATGCTGTTCCTCACACATTTGAGCCTAATTGAGACTTACAGCAACTTCAAGTTTAGTCCAACAGCTGAGGAAACTGTTACTCAAAGAGGCAAGTATTTTGGCCAAGATGACAGTTCTGAGAGTCAGCCCAGACAGTGTGTGTGCTTAATTGCTATGTTCTGCTGCGGCTGATAAATAGATATTCTCATTCTACTTTGTCTAAGGTGTGGTTACTGAGGATAAGTTCTCCCAGTCTGACAAGATGAACATGAACTGATAAAATTTCTGCATTGTCCATGTAGAGAACTAGTTTACAGAACTCTCAGTGGACAAGTGGGGTTTTGGATGATTTGAACCCAGTCCAACTCCAGAGCTGCACTACTGACCATTGTACAGTATCACTATTACCATTTATTTATTCGCTCAACAAATATGTATTAAGCTCGCCATGTCAGGCATTGAGTTAAGTGCTGGGGAAAGAGGAAAGAAGAAAATAGCCATTGTTCTTGCCTTCATAAAACTTGGCAGAGGGAGAAAGACAGGCACTGACCAGCTAAACACATAAATAACTATGTTGTTATCGCTATGATAAGTGCTGAAAAGGCCAGCTACAGAGTGCAGGCGTTGTGAGAGCATAAAACAAGTGGCCTTGATCTAGATTGAGGGTTAGGGAATGCCTCTCTGAGAAAGAAACATTTAGACAAAAACCTTAAAAATGAATGCAATCCCAGCACTTTGGGAGGCCAAGGCAGGCAGATTACCTGAGGTCGGGAGTTCAAGACCAGCCTAACCAATATGGAGAAACCCCGTCTCCCCTGAAAATACAGAATTAGCTGGGCGTGGTGGCGCATACCTGTAATCCCAGCTACTCGGGAGGCTAAGGCGGGAGAATGGCTTGAACCCAGGAGGCGGAGGTTGTGGTGAGCCAAGATTGTGCCCTTGCACTCCAGTCTGGGCAACAGGAGCGAAACTCCATCTCAAAAAAAAAAAAAAAAAAATGCAAATTGTCCAGGCAGAGAGAGCAGAAAGCATTCCAAGCAGAGAAAACAGCCTGTGCAAAGGCCCTGAAGCTTTAAAAAGTCAGATGCGACCCACAGACAGAGAAAACAACATGGATGTGTTGAGATGAGGAAGTTGTCATCTGTGATCCTGCAGATGCAAGAACAGGGCAAATCATGCCCCATCTGAGGAGTCCTGCTGAGGAGGTAAGGCTTTATCCTTCCTAAAACAAGAGGAAAACAGAAATAAGATTTAAGTGGGAAAACAATATGATCACTCATGAGGATTTGCCAGGATCAATCCACCAGTCTCCCTCTTTGAATCCTCTTTAGCGACAAAATGCTTACAAATTTGAAAGAATTTTCAGTACTATTTTTAATCACCTTATCCTCTCTTTAGTATGTAAGAGACAGAAATAGTTACAAACGATAGTGGCACTATGGCTTGCCATCACAGTCTCACTTCCATAATGAGACATCCCTCAGCTCTGGGAGTGCTTGCCACTTGCACACAATCCTCATGTCAGCCCTCTTCCGGAACTTCTGTGACTAAAGAAACCTGCCATGCCCAGGGGCAGCCTGAATACATTCTACAGGTATAAAGGCCTGGCCTGTCTAAGAACTCAGGACAACTGTGAGCTTCAGAGCATCTGAACCCTCTGTGGGATCAGCTGAAGCCTTTGTTATAATGGCATCTGATGTACCCCAAAGCAATTTGGCCAGTAACAATCCAGAGTTACCTCCAATCCCATAAGTTAAGGACACAGTCCCAAACAAGACTGAAGATGTCCCCATTCCAGACACCATTCATAAGTTCAGGGGTCTGCAGGCCACCAGCACTTCTGCCCAACTGACTACAAATTCAGAGTTTCTCACAACTCCATCATATTTGATAATTTACTAGAATAACTTAAACTCAGGAAAGCACTATACTTATGGTTGCTGTTTTATTATAAAGGAAACAAATCAGAGCTTTTGTGTCTGCTCCCCATGGAATTAGAACATGTGACCCTCCCTCACATCCATGTCCTCACAAACCAGGGTGTTCCACTGAGCTTCAGTGTCTGCAGTTTTCACTGGGGTTTCATTATGTAGCCATGATTGATTGACTGAATCATTGGCTTCATGATTCAACTCAATTTTCAGCCTCCTTTGCCTGCTTAAAGGTCAAGAGATTGGGCTGATAACATGTGGCTCAAAGCTTCAGCCCTTTAATCACTTGGTTGCTCTTTCTGGGATGACCAGTCTCCATCCTGAGTTATCTCCTTAGCACTAATTCAGATGTGGTCCAAGGGCCCAGCATAAAGAGAGTAACTCTCTTTAGGGAATAAAGGGAATACATAAACCTAAAGAGAATAAAGAGAATACATAAAGAGAATAAAGGGAATACAAAAACCGGGATACATAAACCAGGAAGTCACTGCATATTCCCTAAAGAGAGCAACAAAGATACTCTTACGACTTAGGAGGCCCCAAGGACTTAAAATGAACCAATCCCATGAATCAGGGATAAAGGCCAGTCAAATTCATTGTTATGCAACAGCATCACAGTCAACTTTTCCTTATCTGATTCTACTTTTATCTTTTCTTTCCACTGATATTGATCCCAAGTGTACTTCTTAATAAACTTCCTAAACGCTAATCTTTGCCTCAGAGTCTGGTTTTCATGGAAGCTGACCTAAAAGATTTGGTGTCAGAAGTGGTGCCAGAAGGAAAGCAGACATTATGATTGGATTTTGGAGTTGGTCACCCATTGCTGGTTGGCAATGAATCTGTGGTGGAGGTAGGACACAAGGAAGCAGGGCAGTTGTTAAAACTTTCACCTGTAGCTTACTGGGAAAAAAGCATGTGGTGTACTGCAAAAGGCATGCAGCTCTCACATATGGGGGAACTAATAACTATAAGCTCCCTAGAATTTGATGGCTACTTGCTAAGTAGAATTAATATTTTGGGGAGAGATAATGAAAGGCTGGAAGTGATTTGTCTGCAATTCAAAACTAAGCATGAAAACCAGAAATCCTATGAGGGAGCATCTAAAGAAGTTTTCATTTCTTGCAGTGGGAAGGCAGAGAAAACTGAAAAGCAGTTCCAGGACTCAAACATAATAGTAGCAGAAAATTAAGTGGAAACTTCCAAAGAAGATTAAACTCTCCACTTAGGCAATTGTGATATACCAAGGTTATGACCCTGGATGGGAAAGAGTGGGACTCTGACACATGGGTGGGGACATTTCGGTAGATGTACTTGAAAAATTTTGAATCCCTAGATTCCCCTCAACCCACTGAGTCTGCCAAAGTACCCTACCTTTCCATATTAAAAGCTGATGTTCCTCTCTTATAAAATGATGCAGAGGTTTCCTCTGTGCAGAATAACATCTACCGCCCTTTTCAGGATACATAAACCAGGGAGTCACTGCATATGATATTCCAGGGACATCACTACATATAATAAAAGTGTATCATAAGCATCCATCTTTGGCTTAATTTGGTTGTTCAGATTGAGAACTTCCCTTGACGGTTGCCCATTTATTTTCTTCCAGATGCCTTATTTAATTCATTGTCTCCAAAACCTCTGTGAGTAAAGCTCCTTTGACTGCCATTTCTTACAGGGGGAAGGCAGAAAAAAAGTATATGATATAAGTATCACATGATACAAAGTCATATCACTACATATGATATTCCAAGGACATCTGATATGGTGTGGCTGTGTCCTAACCCAAATCTCATCTTGAACTGATGCTACCATAATTTCCATGTGTCATGGGAGAAACCTGGTGGGGGGGCAACTGAATCATGGGGGTGAGTCTTTGCCATTCTGTTCTAGTGATAGTGAATAAGTCTCAGGAGAGCTGATGGTTTTATAAAGGGGAGTTCCCCTGCACATGCTCTCTTGCCTGCCACCATGTAAGATGTGCCTTTGCTCCTCCTTTGCCTTCTGCCATGATTGTGAGGCGCCCCCAGCCATGTGGCATTGTGAGTCCATTAAACCTCTTTCCTTTAAAAATTACCCAGTCTTAGGAATGTCTTTA
The DNA here is from genome assembly GCF_000951045.1 of Mandrillus leucophaeus. Lineage (NCBI taxonomy): Eukaryota > Metazoa > Chordata > Mammalia > Primates > Cercopithecidae > Mandrillus > Mandrillus leucophaeus. The sequence goes on along the minus strand of NW_012104176.1, from coordinate 406,760 downwards.
TTAGCAGCATGGGAACAGACTAATACAACATCAGAGGACTCATAATATTGGCATGTAATCCTACTCAAAGAAGCTGTAGGGTCCAGCCAACAGGTACCAGCAGGAACCAGGAGAGTAGGCACAGGACCAAATTATTATTATTATTATTATTATTATTATTTTTTGAGACAGAGCTTCACTCTTGTTGCCCAGACTGGAGTGCAATGGTGCGATCTTGGATCACTGCAACCTCCACCTCCTGGGTTCAAGCGTTTCTCCTTCCTCAGCCTCCTGAGTAGCTGGGATTACAGGCATGCGTCACCATGCCCAGTTAATTTTGTATTTTTAGTAGAGACGGGATTTCTCCATGTTGGTCAGGCTGGTCTTGAACTCCCAACCTCAGGTGATCTGCCTGCCTCAGCCTCCCAAAGTGCTGAGATTACAGGCGTGAGCTACCACGTCTGGCCAACAACTGAATTCTGAAGGTTATGAATGGCATGGTGGGGAAGGGGAGCATACAGTTACATAAGGGAGAATTTATCAAGTTGGTAATACTCTCCTAGCATGCAAGATTTAACACTCATAGAAGAATCCTGGGTGATAGTGTGAACACACTTAGCATGTCATCTAGAAGCACAGAGAAATCAATGGCTCACAGTACACCAGGTTACATAGAGATGCCAAAACTGCTTTGGTTTACATTGTAAGGAGGGACTAAATGGCTCAAAGAAGTGAGCATGCTAGAGTGAATATACTTATATAAAAATGGAAAACCCAACAGATCAATATATTTCAAAGGAAACTTCAGAGAATATACTGCTTACCAAATCAGTAAGGAATGATCTGGTTAGAGAGGAATCAGCATCACTCTAAGACTCAGCAGTGGTTCTCTCTGTAGTCCAGGGTGAAGGCAGAAGAAACCAGTTCAAAACTGGGTTCACTGAGAGCAGTAGAGATGATAGAACCTTGTGACACTGAAGTGACATGATGGCATTCAAACTTCAAAAGCCAAATGGACACTGCAAGGCAAGAGTGGCAGTTCAAGGGGCTTTACCCACAGATGTTTTGGAGATGACAAATAAGCCATCTGGAGCAAAATAAATGGGCAACCATCAAAGAAAGTCTTCAATCTGAACAACCAAATTAAACCAAGAATGGATGATCAAGAGGTTAAAGGCTGATGTTGTGATACAAAGTCATGATCACAAGCCCAGTTTCTGGACTTGAACCAGTTTTTGGACCTAGAATATATTTAATTGGAGGGAGAGGGACTGTCTATAGAAGAAAGAACTCTGCAGCATCAGAACAAGTGTACACAGTAATAATTCCCCAAGTCCTTCCCTCAGGTGATCCATAGCCATTTACTTAGATAGCCATACACTGGGGAAAAAGGAATAGCCAAATATTTCAAGGACATCATGGACACAGTGTGTAAAATGACATTGATACCAAGAGACTCAGAGTTTCATTATTGGCCCTTTCTTAGCATGGAGATATATGGAAGTCGAGACTGGATGTCTGGCCCAGGTAAATCTACAGCGTTCTCAAACTACTTGCCATGCCCCAAGTATACAAACATACACATAGAATATACATCCTTAGTAGTTTGTGCAACCCCGATATTAAATTCTGGATCTGTAAGGGGTAAGAGCTATCATATTGGGGAATTCCAAGTGGAAGTTTAGGAAATTGCACACACTTCCCATCCCCTGAAAACTCAGCCAAGATACTAAATAAAAAACAGCCCAGGATGGAATTACCAGTTTCAGCTCTGGCATGTAAAGAGCTTGGAAGTTACTGCTCCCATTCTTACAAGAAGAAAAGCTGAACAAACTGAAAACCAATGGCTTTTCTTAGAGCCATTAGAGAACCAGGTTGCAGGGTAAATTACCATGCTGACATCTGAAGAGACATGCAAGTTCAAAGAGTCACAGCAGAGATCTGCTTACTTTGAGCAGGAGCAACCAGAACCATAAATTGGTAGAAACACTTAAGTGGTTACTTTGACAAATTTCTAGAGGCCGCGTATGAACTGTCTAGATGATGAGAAACTCCTGGGTATTTTAATGTTAGAGAGACCCCCAGACTTTAATGGGTTTTCCTCCAGAAACCCACTCAGTTTGCACAATGAAAAGCCAAGAAAGATGCCCCCGTGGCTCGGGCAGAGAAAGAGGAAGAGTAACCATTGTGAAGCATGCCCAGAACATTGTCCACATAGAAGTCCTACTTTCCAGGGAAAAGACTTTATGAGAGCCTTATCCCAACTTGGAAACAGGCGTTTCACGTACACCCAGCCCACTAGCCTTTTTGTCTACCTAAGGAAATTTTAAAAAGCTAACAAACATTTGTGAAGGTCACAGCTCAGGGACATAGGCCTATTAAAAGACTAAGATTTAATTACAGGATTACAAAATAGCCCAGGCCCAATGCCTCACACCTATAATTCCAGCACTTTGGAAAGCCAAGATGGGCACATCACTTGAGCCAAGGAGTTCAAGAGCAGCCTGGGCAACACGGTGAAACCCCATCGCTACAAAAAATACAAAAATTAGCCGGCGTGGTGGCAGGTGCCTGTAGTTCCAGCTACTCAGCAGAGAAGCAGGGGTGGGTGTGAGCACTGAGGCAGGAGAATTGCTTAAGCCTGGGAGGCAGAGGATGCAGTCAGCCGAGATTGCACCGCAGCACTCCAGCCTGGGTGACAGTGAGACCCTGTCTCAAAAAAAAAAAAAAAAAAAAAAATTACAAAACACTTTCCCTTCCCACTCCTTTCTACCACACCAACATAACTCTAGTATAATAGCAGTGGATTGCGGCTGGAAAAGCTCCAACACACAGACTCTAACTGAGGAAGGGTTCTCAGAGAATCCCAGAATCAACAGGGGAGACTAGAGAACACTAACGGAATTTGAAATCTCTAGCCCCTCTAGCTATAGCAAACATTAAACACAGTCCAACTTCTAGCCAGATTAACATAAAACTTATCATTAAATGTCTATTTACTTCAGTTTGTATTACCCAATGCATCACACCAGATTTCAATAAAAAATTGCAAGGCATACTAAAAGACAAGAGGAAACATAGCCTGAAGAGACAAAGCAAGCATTGGAATCAGACTGAGATACGACATAGATTTTGGAGTTATCAGACAGGAAATTTAAAATAACTATGATTAATGTGTTAAGGACTCTGATGAAAAAAGTAGACAACATGCAAGAGCAAATGGGCAATATAAGATAGATGAAAGAATAATAAAGAAATGCTAGGAATAAAAAATATTATAATATAAATGAAGATTGCCTTTGATGGGCTCATTAATAGATTGGACATGGCCAAAGAAAGAACCCATGAGCTTGAAAATAGTTCAACAGAAACTTCCCAAACTGATATGCAAAGAGAAGAAATAATTGAAACCAGAACAGAACATACAAGAACTCTGGGACATTTCAAAAGTGTAACTATGTGTAATTGGTACCAGAAGAAGAAGAAAGACAAAACAGAGCAGAAGAAATATTTGAAATAATAATGGTAAAAAAATTTTCAAAATTAATGACAGACATACAACCACAATCCAGGAAGCTGAGGATAGATCAAACAGGATAAATACCAAAATGCATATGACTAGGCATATCATACTCAAACTGCAACAAAGCAAAGACAAAGAGAAAATATTTAAAGAAGTGAGAGAAAAAAATTTTTACCTACGTAGGAACAAGGATAATAATCACAGTGGACTTCTCATCAGAAACCTGCCAGGCGTAGTGACGCACGCCTATAATTCCAGCACTTTGGGAGGCTGAGGGTTGGGGACCACTTGAGCCCTCCATGGTAGTTCAAGAGCAGCTTGGGCAACATAGCGAGACCCCATCTCTACATGAAAAAAAAAAAAAAAAGAAAGAAAAGAAAAGAAAGAAACCAACCAAGCAAGAAAAGAATGTAGTCTCTTTTCTTGGTGCATTTAAAATACACCAAGCTATAATTTTAGGTACAGAAAAATTATCCTTCAAAAGTGAAAGAGAAATTTTTTAGTCAACAAAAAATGAGAGAATTCATTGCAAGCAGAACTGCATGCAAAGAATATTAAAAGAAGTTCTTCAAGGAAAAAGAAATGACATAAGTCAGAAACTTAGACCTACATAAAGGGAGAGCATTGGAGAAGGAATAAGTGAAGGTAAAATAAAATCTTTTATTTTTTCATTCTTAATTGATGTGACAGATAACAGTTTGTTTAAAGTAAGAGTAACAATGTCTTGGGAGATTAGAGCATAGAGACAAGTGAAATGAATGGCACCAATGTAATGAGGGATGGGAGGAAGTGGAGTTATTCTGTTGTTGTAAGTTACCTCCACTACACGTGGAGCAGTATAATGTTATTTGAGGATGGAGGAAGAGTAGGTTAAAATGTATATTGAAAACTCTAGGAGGTCAGGTTGGGGAAGATGGTGGAGCAGGAAGCACGAGTAATCTGTCTCTCCATGCAGGCAACAATTGCACTGGCAGAATCTGTCTTACCTAACTACTTCTGGAGTCTATTGAAGGCTTGAAACTTCTAGAGGAAGGTTTGGAATGTAAGTTGTGGTTAATTTCTGTCAATTTCAGCACTTAGCACAGTAGCAACTATCTATTCCTCACTGCACATCTGCAAGGCAGGCAGCAGTGCATAGGTTCCTGAAATAGCTTACAGTTTGGGGGGTTGAGCAAAAAGGACTCTGTCCTTCAAATATCAGTACTCCGTGCTCGATCGCTGAATGTCAATGTTTTTTTGTTTTTCGTTTTTTGGGATTTTTTTGACAGAGTCTCGCTCTATCATCCAGGCTGGAGTGCATTGGTGCGATCTCAGCTCACTGCAGCCTCCGCCTCCTAGGTTCAAGTGATTCTCCTGCCTTAGCCTCCGGAGTAGCTGGGATTACAGGCGCCTGCCACCACACCTGACTAATTTTTGTATTTTTAGTAG
>NW_012104176.1:388227-400455 GCF_000951045.1 Mandrillus leucophaeus | reverse complement strand
AAATTAGCCAGGTGTGGTGGCACGTGCCTGTAATCCCAGCTACTCGGGAGGCTGAGGCAGGAGAATCGCTTGAACCCAGGAGGCAGAGGTTACGGTGAGCTGAGTGCACCATTGCACTCTAGCCTGAGAGACAAGAGCGTAACTCCATCTCAAACAAACAAATAAAAAAAAAAAAAAACAGATTAAGAAACTTTCCAAGACTTCAGAGAAAGCTTCCCAGACCCTAGACCCTAGTTAAAGATTAGATACAGAGTGAATGAAACACTTCTGCTTGTAGATACAATTCCACATGTAGCATGGAGCTTAAAATATGTATCAGCAGTAGAAAAAAACTTGTAACTTTGAGTCGGTCTAGTGAGTTACTCCGACCTTCTCCCTGTAACTAGTTGCAGAAATAAACTCCCTTCTTTCTCAGCCTGTCTGCATCTTGTTATTGGATCATAGAAATGAACAGCCAGAACTTGTTCTGTCCAGGAACAAATCTGGCGACTCCACAGGGATGGATCTGTGCTCAGTGGCCGGTGGCTTGTAAGTCGACAGTCTTCGGGAGACTCCCAACAGCTGCCAGGTAAGGTTTGTCCTGGGGAGTCTCCCAAGGACCTTCCGGGATGCAAAGACCCACTGTCTATTACTGGGGAACAACAGAGGCTGGGAGTGGAGCTGCTCAAAGGGTTAAGTAAAACCTGATGGAAAGCCGGGAGTCTATTTGTTTTCTCTATTTGAGCTCATGTAGCCATTTTTCTCAGTACTGTTGAGGAAACAATAGGACTCCTTTGTATACCAGTCATGGTTAATACTGAGTGTCAACTTGATTGGATTGAAGGATACAGAGTATTGATTCTGTGTGTGTCTATGAGGGTATTGCCAAAGGAGATTAGCATTTGAGTCAGTGGGCTGGGAAAGGCATACCCACCCTTAATCTGGGTGGGCACAATCTAATCAGCTGCCAGCGAGGCTAGAATACAAGCAGGCAGGAAAATGTGAAAAGAGAAACTGGCCTAGCCTCCCAGTCTACATCTTTCTCCTGTGCTGGATGCTTCCTTCCTGTGAACATCAGACTTCAAGTTCTTCAGTTTTGGAACTCGGACTGGCTCTCCTTGCTCCTCAGCCTGCAGACAGCCTATTGTGGGATCTTGTGATCGTGTGAGTTAATACTTAATAAACTCCCCTTTTTTTATATATATATATACACACACACACACACACACACACATATATATTCCATGAGTTCTGTCCCTCTAGAGAACCCTAATTAATACACCTACTTTACAAAGTTAGAGGACCTATTTGCATTTGTTCGTGGAAATTCATTCGTTCTGTTGGTCTGATATGAAGTTTAGAGTACTCAGTATGGTCAACACTGCATCTATCCTTACAAATAGTCCTCCCGGAAGGGTTTTGTCCCATTGGAAGCACATTGGTTATCCACCAGTGACAAGAAGAGTTAATCTTCTGTTTTAACACATCTTGGCCAATGTATGTTTTGGGGTCTGAGAAATGGTAGCCAGTTTTTGGATCTTTAAATTTTCATACCATTTATCAATTAGAATTGTTCTGCCAGAGGTCAGGCAAATGAGGTGAAATACCTTATTTCCGGGCATTAATGATGCTACAGAAAAGGGAAAAAAGCTAATGATGCAATGCACTGCTAAGTCTGTCCTGACTCACAAGGAGAGGAAGAGAAAAACCTCTGAAACCCAACTTAGTGAATAGTTAATGAATACCCAAACCCCACAGTGGCTACTGCCGCAGCTCAGGAAAGAGAGGGACTGCTGCCCCTAGAGTACAGGAAGGCAGTAGGGCTACTGTCTCCCTCTAAGACTAGGCAAGGTACTAATTTTGGCCAGGAAGTCACTGAGTCTGGAGCAGGGCAGTTCCCACTATAACAATACTCAGTAGGAGTCAATCAGCAAGGAGCTCCAGTCAACATTATTGGGCCTGTACTATCACTGTATTCGCTACCCAGTGCCCACCTGGGCAGATGTGCAGGCTCTCCTAAACATTATGCTCGCTGCAGATGAGCGGCAGCTGGTTTTAAATAAAGCGAAGGAAGAGGCACAATGACTTCATGATGAAAATTCAGACAACACAGATCCTGATGGGGCAATTCCCCACAGGGACCCTAACTGGGATATTGTAGAGGACATACATCCCACTGTAGCTAACCCATATACTATGTTCATTTCTCTTCCTGGAGATTATAAATGGTTTACAGTGCTGGATTTAAAAGATGCTTTCTTTTGCATACCCATAGACACAGAAAGTCAACTGTTGTTTGCCTTTGAATGGACAGATTTTGAAGTCGCAACGTGGTTTCAGTATCATTGGACTGTGCTCCCATCGGGATTTAAAAACTCTCCAAATATATTTGGGGAAGCCTTGGCTTGAAATTTAAAGAATTTAAAATTGGAAAATGGGGTGTTGTTACAATAGGTGGGTGATTTACTAATACCTAGCCTCTCTGAATGGGAATGTCGGAATAATACCATTAAAACTCTGAACCACGTAGCAACCTGTGGGTATAAGGTTTCAAGCAAAAAGGCTTAAATATGCCAACAAACTGTGGCATACTTAGGTTTTCTCTTACAGAAGGGAACCAGAGCTCTAACAGTGGAAAGGTAAAGTGCAATTGCTTCCATTGCAGCACCCACTACCAGAAGGTAGCTGAGAGGATTTCTAGGCATGGCTGGGTTTTGTTAGATCTGGATTCCTAACTATGAACTACCAATGAAGCCACTATACAGTCTGTTAAGGGAGCTAACAATGATGCCTTTGACTGGGAGCAAAACACCAGCACCCATTTGGACAACTGGAATGTAAGTTAACCTCTACCCTATTCCTGGGGCTCCCAAATCCTCATAAGCCCTTTCAATTGTACATGCATGAGAGACTGGGTCTAGCACTTAGGATCCTTACACAGAAATTAGGAGAAATATTGCAATCAGTAGGCTCAGTTTCCTAAACAACTGAATAATGCAGCCAAAGACTGGCCCCTGTTCAACGGGGGTCACTGCCACCTGCCTACTATTAAAGGAGGCTGAAAAGTTGACTTTGGGGATAGCCTGTCACTGTCTATGTGCCTCACCAAGTACCAGTGTTACTAGAACAAAAGGGAGGCTACTGGCTGATAGTGGGCAGATTGAGCAAATACCAGGCCACACTCCTAGGTGAACCCACAGTAAAACTGCAGATTACCAGAGCCTTGAACCCAGCTACTTTACTTCCCTCTACCGAAGAGCCAAAAGAACTTATGCAAAATGTTTACAAATTATTGACTAAGGTGTTTTCCAGTCACCTTAATTTAAAGGACACAGCCCTGCGATATGCACACTGGACATTGTTCATAGATGGGAGCAGCCTGGTAACCAACAGAAAAAGAAATGCTATATATGTCATGGTAACCTTTTCAGAGGTCACAGAAGCCAGGACTTTACCACTAGGAACCTCTGCACAGAAGGCAGAACTGATCGCCCTTATGACAGCCCTACACTTGTTCCAAGTAAACAAGGCATTTGGAATAAATTGGCAACTCAGCGTGGAGACCACAGTCTTCTGGACAGACTGAAAGGAAAATCCAACACTAAAAACAGTTATTGCCAAACCGTGCCAGGAAACTCAACCAAAATGAATTCAGGTACTTGGCACTGCATTGCTCTGGGTAAGAATGACCTCCCCAGATGTGGGATTAGATTAAGTCCTATGAAATGATATATGAAAGACCCTTTACTGCTAATCCATCTTGGGTTACTAGGGTGCCCCGTAATAAAAAGTCAACCATTAAACATTGTGTTACTCACTTGGGACACATTCTTAACGTTTTGCATAAGCTTGCTTTCAACAACAGCATTATGAACTCAGCAGAGCCACACCACTCATTCCAGTCCTGTGATCAAGTACTGCTAAAGAACAGATGGGAACGGGCCCAACCCAGCAGCTACAGGAGAAAAGCAAAGGGCCCTACTGGTGCTGCTAACCGCCAGTTCAGCACTGAAACTGGCAGGCATCAAGCCATGGGTCCACTACACACAGTAAAGAAGTTCCTGCCAAAAGAAACGTTCACAACAGAGGACCCCAAGATAGCCAAATAGGAGGCAGAACCCCTTGAAGGCCTAAGATTTCTGTTCAAAAAATGATAGGATTTTTCTTTATAGTATTTTTTTCTTACTTCATCTTTTGTTGTTTCTTTCTGTACTCCTAACCTTTTCCTACAATGGTGTATTAGTTTGGACTCACACTGCTATAAATATACTACCTGAGACTAGGTAATTTATAAAGGAAAGATGTTTAATTGACTCATAGTTCTGCATGACTGGGGAGGCCTCGGGAAACTTACAATCATGGCGGAAGGTGAAGGGGAAGCAAGCGTGTTCTTCACAAGGTGGCAGGAGAAAGAGAGAGAGCAATTCCCACACTTTAAAACCATCGGCTCTTGTGAGAACTCACTCACCATCATGAGAACAGCATGGAGAAAATCACCCCCATGATCTAATCACCTCCCATCAGGTCCCTCTCTCGACACATGGTGATTTCAATTGGAGATGAGATTTGGGTGAGGACACTGAGCCAAACCATATCAAACGGGCATAAGACTATGCAAATAGGTTACAGCAAGACTCATGCTGGGTCTGTGGTCTATTACCCCTCTCTAGCACCAAGGCACTGCTTTGGTGGGTCTCCCTCATACAATGAAAAGATTAGGTTTCTTTATAGATCTTAAACAATGAACAGGTTGCAGATGACTGGGGTAACTAGAAAAAATATTTCAGAATGGCCTATAAAGAAAACTTCAAATGATCACAGGTTCCTCCTTGAGCTGCAGTTAAAACCGATTCCTGATAACTCAGGAAACACTGTTTTAGCTTTTAAGGATATGCACCAACAGATCAAGGCAATCTCTAGTCCTGCACTGTCTCTCAATGAACTGATAGCATCTTGGTTTGATGGGGGACCTTCCTGTGGCAGAAAATTCTTGTTGTCTTAGGTGTCCTCCTCCTGGGCATAAGTATAACACTATGTTGTGGACTATATTTTTTGTTTGTTTGTTTTTTGTTTGTTTTTGAGATGGAGTCTCGCTCTGTTGCCCAGGCTGGAGTACAGTGGCATGATCTCGGCTCACTGCAAGCTCCGCCTCCTGGGTTCACACCATTTTCCTGACTCAGCCTCCTGAGTAACTGGGACTACAGGCACCTGCCACCACACCTGGCTAATTTTTTGTATTTTTAGTAGAGATGGGGTTTCACCATGTTAGCCAGGATGGTCTCGCTCTCCTGACCTCGTGATCCACCCGCCTTGGCCTCCAAAAGTACTGGGATTACAGGCGTGAGCCACTGTGCCTGGCCATTGTGGACTATATTGTTGTTGTATGCTGTTCCAAAGCATTCCTTGAGCTCATAAGATCATGTTTCAACAAGCACTGCCTTTGAGTCCCCGAAGCTGAGAACATTACTGATGCCAAATAAACATCTTCTATTCCAGTGCCCCTGACAATGACCCTGTCCAGCAGGAAGTAGCCAGAGAGAATACATTGCTCACTTTCTCTTAGTTTGTCACATTATAGTTTGCACTCTTGTACTAATCTTTTAACAAATCAGTGCTTGGGAAATTAACTAACATGATAGAAATCATGTAAAAATTGACAGTGGGGATTGTGGTGAGCTAGGTTTCCATTAGCAACCTTTACTATAATTTTGATGAGTGCACAAGTTAAACATGAACTTATCTTAATATTAACTTCCTCCATACTATGTGTGGAATTGCAACTACAAACAGAAGTGCTTCATTCAATCTATATCTAATCTTTAACTACAGTCGCAGGTCTGGAAAGCTTTCTCTAGAGTCTTGGAAAGTTTCTTAATCTTAAGTGGGTCCTAGTGCGAGGTGTATGTGTAAGAATGCTATTATTATTCTTTAGGGTCTCAGAAAACCCAGGCAGGGTCTTAATGGGTTTGTTTTCTCATTCCAGCCTCATACTGAGACGCCAGTTTCTCTAGTTCTTTAATGTTTAACTTCAGCATTCATCAAAACTCTAGTAAAGGGTTAGTGGCAACTTACTGTTCTTGTTGCTAATGGAAACCTGGTCTGCCTGCCACACCATCGAGTGGACCAATATACACATTATGGGAGTTCCAGAAGGAGAAGAGAGAAAGAAAAGGGAAGAGAGAATATTTCAAGGAATAAAATCTGTAAACTTCCCAAACTGTACTTCATGAAAGTCTCTTCATCAAAAGACATTATCAACAGAGTAAAAAGGCAACCTACAGAATGGGAGTAAATATTCACAAATCATAGCTCTGAGAGGGGATTAATATCCAGAATATATAGGGAACCCCTACAATTCAGCAACAAAATAACAAAAAACCTGATTTGGAAATGGACAAAGGACTTGAACAAACATTTCTGAAGAGAAGATATCCAAATGGCCCATAAGTACATAAAAAGATGCTCAACATCACTAATCAGTAGGGAAATGCAAATCAAAACCACAATGAGAAACCCCTTCACACCCATTAGGATGCCTATTATTCTTTTGAGAAAGAAATCAACAACTGTTGTAAGGGGTGTGGAGAAATTGGAAACCTGTGCATTGCTGGGGACAATGTAAATTGGTCTGACCACTGTGGAAATATATAGAGTATAGAGATTCCTCAAATATTAAAAATAGAATTACCTTATGTCTTAGTCCATTTTCTGCTGCTAGAACAGAATATCACAGATTGGGTAATTTAGAAAGAACAGAAGTTTATTTGACTTACAGTTTTAGAGGCTGGAAAGCTGAAGAACATGGCATCATCATCTGGCAAGGGTCATCCCACGTTGGAAGACTAAAGGCAGAAGCAAGGGCATGAGACAGAAAGAAAAAGGGGCTGAACTCCCACAGTAACTCACTTTGGCACTAACAGCATTAGTTTATTCATGAGGGTAATGCCCTCGTGACGTAAACACCTCTTAAAGGCCCCACCTCCAAATACTGTTACAATGGCAACTAAATTTCAACATGAGTTTTGGAGGGGGCATTCAAACCATAGCACCATGTGATCCAGAAATTCTATATTTGGGTATATATGCAAGATAACTGAAAGCAAGGACTCAAAAAACAGATATTTGTACAAGAATGTTTATAGCAGCATTATTTACAGCAGCCAAAAGGTGGAAACAATCCAAGTGTCCACTGGCAGATGAATGAATAAACAAAATGTCATATAGGCATAAATGGAATATTATTTAGCCTTAGAAAGGAATGAAATTCTGACACATACTACGACAGGGGTGTCCAATCTTTTGGCTTTCCTGGGCCACATTGGAAGAAGAAGAATTGCCCTGGACCACACATAAAATGCACTAACGCTAACAATAGCTGGTGAGCTGGAAAAAATAAAAGGTTCATGCACAAATCTCATAATGTTTTAAGAAAGTTTACGAATTTGTATTGGGTTGCATTCAAAGCTGTCCTGGGCCTCATGTGGGCCACGGACTACAGGTTGATCAAGCTTGTGCTACAACATACATGAATCCTGAAAACATTATGCTAAGTGAAATAAACTACACACAAAAGAACAAATATTATATGAGTTCACTTCTTTGAACTACCTAAAGTAGTCAGATTCATAGGTGGAAAGTAGAATGGTAGTTGCCGGGGGCTGAGGAGAAAGGGGGAATGGGGCATCGTTGTTTAATGGGCACAGATTTTCAGTTAGGGAAGAGTGAAAAAGTTCTGGAGATGGATGGTGGTGACAGTTACACAACAATGTGAATGTACTTCATGCCACTGAACTGTACATTTAAAAATGGTTAAAATGGTAATTTTATTATTTGTGTATATTTTACCATGATAAAGCATCTTGGGAAAAAATATTAAAATGGTTGCCTCCTTAAAGACCTAAAAGACAAATAGTCTGTGGTTCCCATTATATCTCCATTTAGATTAACCATCTGGTCTCTGCAAAATTCAGACAGATCATGGAAAATGGCAGTGGATTATCACAGACCTGACCTATTATTTTAACAGTATCTCCAATTACAGTTTCTGTTCTAGATCTATCTTTGTTAGAACAGATAAGCATGGAGTCAGGTACATGATATGTGGCCAATGATTTGGCAAATCCATTCTTTCTCTATTCCTATAAAACATAGAATCAGAAATGATTCATGTTTCTTTGGAATGCACAACAATGTTCATTTACAGCTTTGTCCCAGAGCTATGTTAACTCTGCTGTCCTCTGTCATAACATAATCTGAAGAGACATGGACCAGCTGGAGGTGCTGCAGAATAAATAGCACACTGGTCCAGGAAATTGATGACATCATGTTAGTTGGACCAAATAAACAAGAGTGGCTAGGAGGTTGAAGGTCTTGATAATTCACAGGCATTCTTGACGGAAATAAACCTTAAAGATTCAGGAGCACACTGCATAGGTAAATTTTGAAAAGTCTGACTGTCTGGGGTATGCTAGGACATCCCCTACAAAGTAAAGGAGAAATTACTGTATCTTGTAGTTCCCATCACAAGAATGGAAGCACATTGTGTGCTAGGTAGGCCTCTTCAGATTCTGTAGGCAATGTATTCCCAGAAGTGCACTTCCAGCTCACATACTGGATGACACAATGGTTGCTATTTTTCGATGGAGCCCATGGCAGGAAAGGATTCCACATCAAGTCCAAGCTTCAGGGCAAGCAGCTGGCCTCTTGGACTACATAATCCAGCAGACCCTATGCTATGAGGAATATCAGTATTGTGAAAAGATGACATGTGGATTTTATGACAAGCCCTAATGGAAGAATCACAACATAGATCCTGCATAAAAGCCATACCATGGCAACAGAGAATTATACACCTTCCAAAAAATAAATGTTGGAATACAACTAGGCCCTAATAGAGACAAGTGCCTCACTATGGAGACACCAAAACTATCTCTCATGAGCTAGGCTCTATCACACCCACCAAGCGATAAATTAGGATGGGTCTAGATGGAAGAGGAACATCTAGTATTCAACATCAATAAAACCAGAGGGCACAAGCAAGCTGAGTGAGCAGGTAGCATGCAGGTAGCTCATGTCATCCACCACTGTTACACAGCACGTCTTCCCCAGCTCTAAGAATATGCGGGAGCAGGTTTGTACCAGTTCATAAGAGTTTCTTGTTAAATTTTCAGGAATCTTGCAAGCCTGTTGATGCCACATTGGTAGGTTGAAATTCACCATAAGTACTTACAGAATGGAAAGTAGTTAATACTACAAATTGGATCTTTTTTTCTCCTTTTCAGAAGGCTACTTGCTAAATATTTACCACCACATCACTGCTCAGCTCACATCCATGACTACATGGGGATCTAAAATGACAAGTTGATGTAAGAGCTTGATTCACAAATGGCTCAACTTGGTATATTGGTACAAGCTAGAAATAGATGATGGCTGTACAACAGCCCCACTCAGGATAGTCCTGAAAGGTAGTGGCAAGGGGAAATCCTCCCAGTAAGTAGTATTCCAGGAAGTCCACTTGGTCAGCCATTTTGTGTGGAAAGAGAAGTGGCCCTGCAGTTAAATAGACACTCAGGGACTCATGGGCAGTGTGATACAGCTCAGCCAGGGTCTTGGAAAGTCTTGGAAGGTGAACACTTGGAACATTGGTGGGCAACAAGGTCTATGAACATATGGAAGTAAATCAACTTTATGGAAGTGAGCACAAAGTGTAAAGATCTTTATTCAGATGTCAGTGCCCATCAGAGCATCCATGACATAAGAGGCACTGGAAAAAATAAATAAATAAAATCAAACCAAAAAAACTACATGTCATTTTACTGGTAGCAGCCAGTCTCCATCATCAATATGAGATTCCATATGCTACTGTGTCAGACAAAGTGACTCATTTAGTATTAAAGGAGGCACAGAAACAGGAACATGATCATGAGATTCAATGTTCATATCACGTAGCAAGAAGCTGGTCCTGAGAGAAGCACCAGATCAGAGACATTGCCTTATGAGATGGCCCACCATCCCTCAGAATGCAGTGCACTTTCTAAAGGAATGACCTTTACATGGTGCCATTTCCCTTGTAGGTAGAATACATAGGTCTAGGAATCAAGGAGTAAAAGTGAGAGTACACTTATTTTCCTTCACTCCCAATGGTTCATTTCAGGAATTTGTGCTTTCCATTCTTGAAACTCCAAGTTTGTTTTTTTGTTTGTTTGTTTTTTGTTTTTTTGTTTTGTTTGTTTGTTTGAGACACAGTCCCTCTCTGTTGCCAGGTTGGAGAGCAATGGTGCAATCTTGGCTTACTGCAACCTCCACCTCCTGGGTTCAAGTGATTCTCCTGCCTCAGCCTCCTGAGTAGTTGGGACTACAGGCACATGGCACTATGCCCAGCTAATTTCTGTATTTTTAGTAGAAATGGGATTTCACCATGTTGGCCAGGATGGTCTCTGTCTCTTGACCTTGTGATCCACCCGCCTCAGCCTCCCAATGTCCTGGGATTACAGGCGTGTGCCACTGCGCCTGGCCAAAACTCTTGAGTTTTTTAACAATTAAGAGTCCGAGTTCTTAAGGAATATGTCCACAGAGATTGTGACCTGAGTTCTTGAAGTTTCTTACACCAAAAGGCCAGGACAAGAAGAAGAATTACCATTCTGGCAGAAGCAAATGGCCCCCATCACCAGAAGGAGGTAAAGCTGCTGATACACAATAAGGACGAGAAGGAAAAACATGTTTTCCACCAGGTGATCCATTTGAGTACCTTGGTATTCTGTTGAGCAATGTTGATAGTAAGCAGATAAGTGTAGCAGCGACAGCCTGACAAAGACATAGGTGACCAGGGACTCAGATCCTTAGGTGTTGATGGTCTGGGTCATACTTACATATAAACCACCAGGACCAGCAGAGGTGCTAGTCAGGCTTAAGGATCAAATAGACGGCTAGTAGTACAGGAAGACAATGAGTATTAACTGTAGCACTGAAATCTACTATAGCGGTGCTATCTGTGGATGATCTCACTCACCTTCATCCTCTTAGCTTTCCCCAGGGAAAAGGTGCTCCAGAATTCTGGAGAAGCTGTTCCTAAAACTTATACAAAGAAGTGGCTCTAGGCCAGGTACGGTTGCTCACACCTGTAATCCTAGCACTTTAGGAGGCCAAGGCGGGTGGATCACCTGAGGTCAGGAGTTCCAGACCAGCCTGACCAACACGGTGAAACCCCGTCTGTACTAAAAATACAAAATTAGCTGGCCGTGGTGGTGCGTGCCTATAATCCCAGCTACTCAGGAGGCTGAGACATTGCTCGAACCTGAGGGGTGGAGGTTGCAGTGAGTTGAGATGGAGCCATTGCACTCCAGCCCAGTCTGAGCATCAAGAGTGAAACTCCATCTCAAAAAATAAAACGAAGACGAAGAAGCAAGAAGAAGTGGCTCTAGGCATGCAAAGATTGGACTGTAATAGATCCTGGAATGTGCCAGCCAGACCTCCTTCAAGAATGAAGGACTGATTTCCTCAGCATTTGCAAGGAGTGCTGTCAGCAGACAGCCCTCAGTTGTCAGCCTCCCCAAGAATTTCCTCATCTGGAGAGAGCTACCTCATTCTAGGACACATCTCCTCCCCAGGATAGCCTGTGTCTAATGACTGATCATTATGGGAATATATGCCCGGTCCCCTCCCTTCATAATCTGGGCCAAATTGAGAGGGCTATCCCAGCTTTAGAGTTCCCTTTGGAATCAGCTTAGGCTTTTAAAAAATAACTGCATTGGCCAGTCACGGTGGCTCACGCCTGTAATCCCAGCATTTTAGGAGGCCGAGGTGGACAGGTCACCTGAGGTCTGGAGTTTGAGACCAGCCTGACCAACATGGAGAAACCCTCTCTCTACTTAAAATACAAAATTAGCTGGTATGGTGGTGCGTGCCTGTAATCCCAGCTACTTAGGAAGCTGAGGCAGAAGAATCGCTTGCACCTGGGAGGCAGAGGTTGCGGTGAGCCAAGATCGCGCCATTACACTCCAACCTGGGTGACAGAGTGAGACTCTGCATCGCACCCAAACTTTATCCTCTGCCCAATACTGCTTTATTGTCTTTTTCTTCACTGGTGTGAATCCCAGGAGTCTTTCACAATAAACTTTCTGCGTGCTAATCTCAGTTTCCAAGACTGCTTCCCAAGAAGCCCAATTTAAAATACTAGGGTTGGTTTCTTCGTTTTCAATTTGAATAACCTCCTAACAAATTCTGGATGAGTTGTCAGAGAGTTTGAAAGGT
>NW_012104176.1:375042-387756 GCF_000951045.1 Mandrillus leucophaeus | reverse complement strand
ACAATAAGCAAGTAAATAAACAAATAGGATAATTTAATATATTAATGAATGCTATAAAAATAATATAGGGCAGTATGATAGAAAGTAATTGGAGGTGCTGGTGGTGTGAAGGACTGCATCGAAAGTGGGTTTAGGGAGGGATTCTCTTAGAAGATGGCATTGAGCTAAGACAAAATGAAATCAGGTTTTTTAAAAAACTGGGGAAGAAACTCCAGGCAGACAAAAAAGCAAGCATAAAGAGGAAAAGGAGTGTGAGTGTGTAAAATATAGGTGGCATACAGTGGCTTATTCCTGTAATTCCAGCACTTTGGGAGGCCAAGATGGGAGGATCACTTGAGGCCAGGAGTTCAAGACCAGCCTGGACAACATGGCAAAACCCCATCTCTACCCATGAAATATATGAAAAAGGTTGTAATGAATGGAGGTAGTGAACAAGATGAAGTAAACTGAGAGAAGGTCAGTGAGGGAGGCAGGAGCCAGATAGTATTGGATTTAATGGGTCATTGTAAGGATTTCAGATTTGTTCTAATTTCAGTTGGAATCCACTGGAGGATTTAAAATAAGGGAGCAATATTATCTGTTTTATTTTTCCATAAGTCACTTCAGCTGCCATTGGAGAGTCAACTATGAGGAAAGAATGAAAAAGTGGAAGCTATTAAAGTATCCAGATGAGAAATGATGGTGATAGCTACGGTCTGAATGTTTTTGTGCCCCCAAAATTCCTCTGATGAAACCTAATCCCCAACATGGCAGTGTTAGGAGGTGGGGCCTTTGGGAGGTCATTAGATCATGCAGATGGAGCCTGCATGAATGCCCTTATAGAAAAGCCTAAGAGAGATTAATCACCTTTTCTACCATGGGAAGAAGGCATCATGTGTAAACCAGAAAGCAAGCTCTCACCAGATAATTGAATCTGCCAATGCCTTAATCTTAGACTTTTCAGCCTCCAGAACTGTGAGAAATAAATTTCTGTTGTTTACAAGCTATTCAGTCTATGATATTTTGTTATAGCAGCCTGAGTAGACTAAATCAGTGACTAAACCTAAGATGGTGGCAATTAAACAGGTAAGATGTAGTTGCACTTGGGATATACTTTAGAGGAAGAGACAATAGGACATGGCAATGTATTGTCTCCGCAGAAGGTTTGAGAATAGAAGGAAAGGAGAAAAATACAGGATGTCTGATCAACTGGGTGGATCATGTAACTATTTACTGAGATGGGGAGGATTGTGGTGAGTGGGGTTGAAGTGAATGAATCATGACTCTACTTTGGCCATACTAAATTTGAGATGCTTATTAGACATCCAAAAGTAGATATCAAGGACTCAGCTGTGTTTAATCTTAGGGTTGGAGATGTAAATTTGGAAGTCATCAGCATAAAGATGTATTTAAAAAATGCAAGTAGGTGAGATGACTTTATCCACATAGAGAAGTAGAGTGAGAACCAACCCTGGTGTTCTTGTATTCTTTCATTTGCCAGTACAGACAGCTGAGAAGTATTAACCACCAAAACCAGCAAAAATGACAGAAGAACCAACCATCCAAACCACGTCCTTTAAGTCAAGAAAAATCAACGTCTCAAGAAAAAAAAATCTTAAATGTTTCTAAGAAGCCAGGTGTGTTAGGCAAGATTGTGGCCCATGATCTTCATCTCCTAGTGTTTTACCTGTAATACTATGTTATAATTGCAGATGAAATTGATGTCACAGGGCCGGGCACAGTGGCTCATGCCTGTAATCTCAGCACTTTGGGAGGCTGAAGTGGGAGGATCACTTGAGTCCAGGAGCTAGAGATCAGCCTGGGCAACATGATGAAACCCTGTCTCTACAAAAAATAAAAATTAAAAAAAAAAATTGGGCATGGTGGTGCATGCCTGTAGTCCCAGCTACTTAGGAGGCTGAGGTGGGAGGATCACTTGAGCCTAGGAGACAGAGGTTGCAGTGAGCTGAGATTGCATCACCATGCTCCAGCCTGGGCAACAGAGTGAGACTTCATCTAGAAAAAAAAAAAAAAGGAATTGATGTCACATGTCACAAACTCTGAGATAGAGAGGTTTTCCCAGATTATGCTGGTGGGCACATGTAATCACATGGACCTAGAAAAATGGAAGAAGGCAGAATAGTCAGTCAGGGAGATGTGATTGATGAGGAGGTAGGAAAGATTCAAAGCAAGAGATGGACCCAACCCAGCATTGCTGGCTTTGAAGATCAAGGAAGGAGCCACGAGCAAAGAAATGAGCACGACCTCTAGAAACTGGGAAAGACCTTTAGCTGATAGCCAACAATGAAACAATCCTACAACCACAAGAAACCAAATTTTGTCAACAATCTGAATGAGCAAAAAAACAAGATTCTTCCCTGGAATTTCCAGGAAGCAACATAGCTCTGCAGACACCTTGGTTTGAGCCTGGTGAGTCCCCTGTCAGACGTCTGCCTCACAGAACTGTAAGATATTTAATTGTTTATTGTTTTAAGCTGCTAATGTATAGCAATATGTTATAGCAACAATACAAAACTAATACAGAAATAAGATGGGACAGACCATGGATTTGGAATAATGGAGGCCATGGGTGATCTTTATATGAGTTGTTTCAGAAGAGCGATGGCAATGAAAACTCAAATGAAGTGGGTTGAGTAAATTAGAAACAAAAATAGTTGTGTCACTTAACAATGAGGATACTTTCTAAGAAATGTATTTTTGGGTGATTTCCTTGTATGACCATCATTGAATGTACTTACACAAACCTAAATGGTAGGGCTTATTGCTTCTAGGTGACGAACCTATACAGCATATTGCGTACTGAATGATGTAGGCAATTGTAACACAATGGTAAGGATTTGTGTGTATAAACAAATCTAAACACAGAAAAGGTACATTCAGATTATGATAGTATAATCTTACAAGACCTCCCTTGTATATGCCATCCATTGTTTAGCAAAATGTTATGACGTGCACAACTGTACACATAGACAATTATTTCAAGGGAGGCAGAGACATGACACAGAGCAACAGTTTAAACCATGGGTTCTGATACACAGTCCACGCCCTAGAGAAAGTGTTTCATGTTGGTGAAAAATAAGATTGGGTTCCCATAGCAAGAAGAGATGTGTATTAATATGGAGCACTCTTAGGCTATCTGTGGATTGCCAGACAGGTCTACTGCTAATATATGAGGGATCTGGGGAAAGGACATAAATGAATGCTCAAGGCCTCTGCATACTTCCCTGTATGGATACACCAGCATAATTGTAATGGTTGTGGTCTAGGATCCTACAGGCAGAGACTCCAAGTGGCCACATTTCCTTGGCCCTAAAGACACCTTGCCATGTGAGTGAGTAGGGCTTCAGGCCTGAGGAGAGCTACAGTGGAGCCCTACAGCCCAGATCTCATGGCAGGAGCCCTGGTCACCTGGGTCTAAGGGAAGTCCTGCTCCAGGTTCTGGTAATATGTGTCAGTTTCTTTCCCTCTGATAGTTGTGTATAGTGTGCAGTAGGAAACTCAGGGAAGCGTCTTGTTACCAGTGCCATACAGGTGCTATGTTAACTGGGAGACAAGTAAGAAGAATGGAAATCTATAAAGAAAACAGAAAGGAATAGAAAATGAGGAAGGCAAACCCATTAGACTGTGAGAGACAGAAGAGGGACCGTATGATATCCACGTTTGAATTCTCAATAAAATGCCTTGTTAAGTGTATGGGACAGCTTCACTTTCCATTCCCAGCTTTATGTACTTTGCAGACACACCTTCCTCTTGCGAGAAGTACCAGGAAGGAAGATATCACTATTTCTGTAAACTCAGTGAGAGCCTGACATTCATTGGTCCATGTTTCTCAGTTGGATGTGATTAATGAGTCTCTCTGTGGCCTGGTCTTCTGGCTCTTGTTCTATTGGATCTGCACAGCCACAAATGGAGTCCATTGTCTTTTTCCTACTTGTCAGGGTAAGCTTGCCAAAGTAGAGCACTTATTCCCACCTCCTGTTCCCACAAGAGGGAAGAAATGTTAGCCCCACTATCAGTCTCAGGTCCAAGATATAGTTTTTTGTTTTGTTTGTTTGTTTGTTTTTAAGACAGGGCCTCACTTTGTCACCCATGCTAGAGTGTAGTGGCATGATTTCAGCTCACTGCAACCTCCACCTCCCCGGTTCAAGCAGTTCTCCTGCCCGCCTCCTGAGTAACTGGGATTACAGGTGTGTGCCACCATGCCTGGCTAATTTTTTGTGTTTTTAGTAGAGATGGCATTTCGCCATGTTGGCCAGGGTGGTCTTGAACTCTTGACCTCAAGTGATCTGCCCCCTCTGCCTCCCAAAGTGCTAGGATTACAGGTGTGAAGCACTGCACCCAGACCAAGCTATAGTTCTTGATGAGTTCTCTAAAAGCCAGTTTCTAAAAAACCAATTCACCAAAGTTGATGCACTGAATGGCCCAGTCTCCAAGTCCTTAGAAGTCTGATTTGAGTCTTTTCTACAACTTCTATGTCTCTCCTTAACATGTTCATGCTTTCTTCCTAACTTCCTGGACATATCTGTGATTGCTATAATAATTTAATATCACTGCCTACTAATTTAATCATCTATGTCATTTCCAGGTCCTCCAGGTCCATTTACAGGTTGATTATTTAAATCCTCATTATGAGTTATATTATTCTGCATCTTTCATGCCTGGCAATTTTATTTTCCAGTTTTGTGGAGATAAGATATATAAATAAAAATTGTATGTATTTAAAGTGCACAACAGAACGTTTTGATATATGTATATATGGTACAAGGATTACCACAAGCTAATTAATATATAAATCACTTCAGATAGTTTTGTGTGTGGTTAGAAGACTTGAGATCTACTCTCTTAGCAAATTTCAAGTATATAATACATTATTATTAACTATAGTCACCATACTGTACATTAGGTCTCCAGAATTTATTCATCTTATAACTTAAGATTGTACCCCTTGACCAACATCTCCCACATTTCCCCCACCCACAGCTCCTGGCAACCACCATTCTACAGTCTGTTTCTATGAGTTTGACTTTTTTAGATTCCGTATATAAGTAAGATGATGCAGTATTTGTTTTTCTGTGCATGGCTTATCTCAGTTAACATAATGTCCCTTAGTATCATCCATTTTGTTGCAAGTGACAGGAGTCTTTTCTTTTTTAAGGTTGAATGATGTTCCACTGTATATGCGTGCCCACATTTTTTTAATCCATTCAACTGTTGATGGACTCTTAGGTTGATTCTGTATCTTGGCTATTATAAATAGTGCTGCAGCTAACAATGGAGTATTTTATTTCCTTGGATGTATACCCAGAAAGGAGATTGCTACATCCTATGGTAGTTCTATTTTTAATTGTTTGAGAAAACACCACATTGTTTTCCATAATGGCTCTACTAACTCACGTTTCTACCATCAGTCTACAAAGGTTCCCTTTTGCCCATATCGTCACCAACACTTGTTATTTTGTCTTTTTGGTAATAACCATACTAACAGGTGTGAGGTAACAGCTTGTGTTTTTATATTTGGGTTTTCCTGATTATTGAATATTATGTTGAATACCTTTTCATAAATACCTGTTGGCCATTTATGTGACTTCTTTGGAAAAATACCTCTTAAGATCTTTTATTCATTTTAAAATTGAATTATTTGGGTTTGTTTTTGGTTTTTGCTACTGAGTTGTATGAGTTCCTCATATTTTTTGGGTAGTAATCCCTTATCATATATATCAGCAGTCTCCAACCTTTTTGGCACCAGGGACCAGTTTTGTGGAAGACCATTTTTTCATGAACTGGGCTATGAAAACTTTTTCTCGAATTTTTTCAGGTTGAAACTGTTCCACCTCAGATAATTAGGCATTAGATTCTCATAAGGAGCATGTAACTTAGATCCCTTGCATGTACACAGTTCACAATAGGGTTTGCACCCCATGAGAATCTAATGCCACTACTGATCTGACAGGAGGGGGAGCTCAGGCAGTAAAGCTCATTCACCTGCCACTCACCTCCTGCTGTGTGGCCTGGTTCTTAACAGGCCACAGACCTGTACTAGGGGGTTGGAGATCCCTAGTATATATGGTTTGCAGATATTTTCTCTCATTTTGGAGGTTGTCTTTTCATTTTTTGATTATTTCATTTGCAGAAACTTATACAGAAACTTTTTAGTTTGATGTAGTTTCACTTACTCATTTCCGTTTTTGCTTTTGTTGCCTGTGCTTTTGGTATCCTGATATTCAACAAAAATTACCAAGATAAGCATCATGGAACTTTTTCCTGTGTTTTCTTCCAGGAGTTTTACAGCTTCAGGTGTCAGGTTTAAGTCTTTAATATATTTTTACTGCATTTTTGTGTTAGATAAGGGGCCAATTTCATTTTTCTGCATGTGGATATCCAGTTTCTCAACACTGTTTATTGAAGAGACTATCCTTTCTTCATTGCATATTCTCAGCACCTTTGTCAAACAGTTGACTGTATATGTGTGGGTTTATTTTTGGGCTCTCTGTTCTATTGATATATGATTTTATGCCAGTATCATATTGTTTTGATTAAGATAGCTTTGAAATCAAGAAGTGTAATGCCTCCAGCTCTGTTCTTGCTCAAGATTGCTGGAGCTACTCAGGATCTTTTGCCATTCCATATTAATTTTAGGATCTTTTTTTCTTTTTCTGTGAAAAGTACCTTTGGAATTTTGATAGGAATTGCACTGAATCTATAGATTGATGATATGATTTGACTCTGTGTCCCCACCAAATCTCATTTCGAATTGTATTCCCCATGTGTTAGGGAGGGACCTGGCGGTTGGTGATTAGATCATGGGGGCAGTTTCCCCCATGCTGTTCTTATGATAGTGAGTTCTCATAAGATGTGATGGTTTAAAAGTGTGGCACTTCTGCCCTTGCTCAGTCTCTCTCCTGCTACCATGTAAGA
Source organism: Mandrillus leucophaeus (assembly GCF_000951045.1). Lineage (NCBI taxonomy): Eukaryota > Metazoa > Chordata > Mammalia > Primates > Cercopithecidae > Mandrillus > Mandrillus leucophaeus. The sequence goes on along the minus strand of NW_012104176.1, from coordinate 380,841 downwards.
CGTGCCTTGCTTCCCTTTTGCCTTCCACCATGATTTTGAGTTTCCTGAGGCCTCCTCAGTCATGCAAAGCTGTGGGTCAATTAAATCTCTTTTCTTTATAAATTATCCAATCTGAGGTAGTTCTTTACAGAACTGAGAAAATGACTAATATAATTGCTTTGGGTAATATGGGTATTTTAATAATATTAATTCTTCCAATTCATTGATATGGGATATATTTTCATTTATTTGTCTTCAATTTCTTTCACTAATGTTTTAAAGTTTTCATAAATAGTTCAATAGTATATATAGTTCACTTCCTTGGTTAAATTTATACTTAATTATTTTGTCCTTTTTGTTACTATTACAAGTGGGATTGTTTTTAATATCTCTTTTTCTAACAGGACATTTTAAGGACATTATCTGTATCTCTTTTTTGATTCTTTATTGTCAGTATATGAATATGCTACTGATTTTTGTATGTTGATTTTGTATCCTGCAACTTTACTGAGTTATTTATCAGTTTTTGACTAAAAGTCTATTTTGTCTGATACAAGTATAGTATTATCCCTGCTCTCTTTTGGTTGCCATTTGCATGGAATTTTTTTTTACCTTCCTTTACAGTTTCAGCATATGTATGTCCTTAAAGTTATGATGAGCCTCTTGTGAGCAGCATATAGTTGAGTGTTGTATTTTTATCCATTCAGCCATTCTATGTTTTTTGGTTGAGAAATAAAATTTATTTACACTTCGAGTACTTATTCATAGGTAAAGACTTACTATTACCATTTCATTAATTATTTTCTTGCTGTTTTGTAGTTTCTTTGTACCTTTCTTCCTCTCTTGCTATCTTCCTTTGTGATTTGATAATTTTCTGTAGTGGTATGCTTTGATTCCTTTCTGTTTATCTTTTTGTGTATCTACTATAGATTTCTGCTTTGTGGTTACCGTGAAACTGACATCACAAGTCTTATAACAGTATATTTTAAGCTGATAGAAACAACTATAATAACATATAAAAACTCTACAGTTTTGATTCCCCTTCCACTTTATTTTTAATGTCACAACTTATATGTTTTTATATTGTTTACCTATTAAAAATTTATTAAAGCTATACTCATTTTTAATATTGTGGTCTTTTAACTTTCATACTAGAGTTACAAGTGATTTATACACTGCCATAATAATATTAGAATATTCCAATTTGACTATATACTTACCTTTACTAGTGAGTTTTATACTTTCAGATGTTTTTGAGTTGCTAATCAGCATCCTTTCAACTCAACTTGAAGAACTCCCCTTAGCATTTCTTGTAAGACAGGTCTGGTGATGATAAACTCCCTCAGCTTTTATTGTCTAAGAAAGTTTTTACCTCCCTTTCATTCTTGAGGGATATCTTTGCTGGGCAAAGCATTCTTCTTTGACAGTTTTTTTTTCTTTCAGCACCTTGAATACATTATTTCACTGTCTCTTGGCCTGCAAGATTTCTGGTGAGAAATTATCTGTCAGTTTTATAGGGTCAGGTTCTTTGTATGTGCTGAGTCTCTTTTCTCTTGCTGCTTTTAAAATTCTCTCTGTCTTCACTTTTTGTCAGTTTGATTTCACTGTGTTTCTTTGAGCTTCATTTACCGGGATGATCATATCTCTCTCCAGATTTGGGAAGTGTTCTGCTATTATTTCTTTAAATAATCTTTCTGCTCCTTTCTTTCTTCTTCTAGAACTCTCATAATACATATGTTAGCTTTCTTGATTGTGTACTATAAATTCTTTCTTCATTCCTTTTCATTCTTTTTCAATTCTTTTCCTCTAACTGGGAAATTTCAAGCAACATGTTTGTGAGTTCACAGATTATTTCTTTTGCTTAGGACTGTCATTGACATTATTATTGTATTTGTCGCTTTATCCATTACATTCTTCTGCTCCAGAATTTCTGTTTGGTACTCTTTTGCTTTTCATCTCTTTGTTGAACTTCCTGTTTTGTTCATGTATTGTTTTCCAATTTTGTTGAGTTGTGTATGTTTTCTTTGTAGCTAGCTGAATTTCCTTCAAACAGCTGTTTTGAATTCTTTATCAGGTAATTCATAGATCTCTATCTCTTTGAGTTAGTTACTGGAAAATTATTATATTCATTTCATAGTATTGTAGCAGGACGAGCCACAGACAAAACTCAGACACTGGGTTAAAGAAGGAAGCTGCTTATTCAGCCAGAAACTTCTCAGACTTGCGTCTCAAAAGCCGAGCTCCCTGAGTGAGCAATCCCTGTCCCCTTTAAGGGCTTACAACTCTAAGGGGGTCCATGTGAGAGGGTTGTGATCAATTGAGCAAGCAGGGGGTACATGACTGGGGGCTGCATGCACCGGTAAACAGAACAGAACAGGACAGGGATTTTCACAGTGCTTTTCCACACAATGTCTGGAATCTATAGATAACATAACTGGTTAGGTCAGGGGTCGATCTTTAACTACCAGGCCCAGGGCATGGCACCAGGATATCTGCCTGTGGATTCCATTTCTGTCTTTTAGTTTTTACTTCTTCTTTCTTTGGAGGCAGAAATTGGTCATAAGTCAATATGAGGGGTGGTCTCCTCCCTTATTCCCCTCTTTGAGAACCTCACTCATTAGTGGGAGTTCTTACTTTCATCCTTACTACCCATGTCTTCTTGCAAGACTGATCGATAGTGATTCATATAGTACACTTGTGCTAAGGTAGTAACTTTTCATTACTTGAAGGCGCAAAGGCAGCACACATGGAAGCAACAAGCAGGTTAATATTACTATTATAATTCCTATTATAGGAGTTTTAAATTCTCCTAGTGCTGGAAACCATTTTCGAAACGTGGACCTAGGATTAAACCCATGCCACACCTACACGGGCACATGTGGCAGCTTTGTTGTATCTTTATATCTTCAACTACTTGCCCTTGGTCATCTATGTGCAGACAGCAATTGGTCAGGTTAAATTTTTTACAGACCCTTCCTTCACCTGCTAGCAAGTAGTGTAGGGCTAGTCTATTTTTATAGATAGCATTTCTAATCTGGGTTTCTGTTTGGGCTAAAACAGTTAAAGCTCTGCCAGTTTTATTAGTGATTATTTCTAAGAGAACTTGTAACTGTATGATTCAGTTGAGCATATAAATGGGGGCTCGGTATCCCCACGGGTCATCTTGTGCCCAAATGGCAGGCCCATAGTACTGTATGATTTTTTTAGGGGGCCACTCATCATCTTTCCAGTCACCTATAGCTATGCTTCTCTTTTCTCAGGAAGCATAGACAGGGAAGCCTAGGAGCTCACCTGTTTTTATGGACAGTAGGAAAAAAGATGGTTTAATGGTGCCAATAACACAACTACCTGCCCATTGGTCAGGTAACTTGGCATAGACTTTATGCCCACATATGTGGCATAATCCAGTGGGGGCTGTCCAGTCCCAATGGGACTCCAGGTGGGTCCACATGGTTTGCAACTTTGGAAATTTACTAAATGGATTTCTTTTAGTGTGGTTTGAACTTCACCAGGTGGCTGTTTTGTAGTACTGTTACACAGTTTTTGCCCAAGGCAGCTGAGTCTTCCCACAGGAACAGTGAAGTCTTTCCTCATCCTTGCTATATGATATTGCCTAATAATTGAGGTTTTTCAGAATCCAGAAGTTGCCAGTCTTTAATCTTATTGCCAGTCTTTAAACCAGCTGGTGCTGGTTTACCGGAAATTCTAGGGGTGGTACATGTGCTAAGCCAAGTTTATAATTTTTAAGAAATTGACCTTTTGTTTTAAATGTGGGGACATCAGCAGTGGACTTTATAGTCATTGATGCCTTTTTACTGAGTAATTTCCTTTAGCACCTATTTTTATTAGTTTTTAGACCAAAGAAATCCAAACACCATTTTATACTTTACAGTGCTTTCTGCATGATTTTTATACCAGATAAGCTAAATTTCACCTTTATATTAGTGTGTTATTAATGTTAAACTCAGTTTTAATAAAATCTTATAGACATATTTATTCAATTTTTAATGTCGGACCATAAGGTAAGATTTTTATAGACTCTTTTTAACCTTTTATAATTTTTGTTAAAGAGCAGGTTAGTGCTTTAAGAAAAACCCATTGTGTTTTTATTTTAATGTTCAGTTCACAGAAAAACTGGATGATACCCATTTAACTTTAGCCAATATGTTTACACACAGAATTTTCTTTACAATTAATGTTTTAAAACTTGCTTAAACTCCATCCTGGCTAACACGGTGAAACCCCATCTCTACTACAAATACAAAAAAAAAAAAAATTAGCCAGGCATGGTGGCGGGTGCCTGTAGTCCCAGCTACTCAGGAGGCTGAGGCAGGAGAATGGCGTGAACCCAGGACAGAGAGCTTGCAGTGAGCCAAGATCCCACCACTGCATTCTAGCCTGGGTGACAGAGCAAGACTCCTTAAAAGAAACAAAACAAAACAAAACTTGCTTAAACCTTCAAAACAAAAAAATTTTTTTTAACATTTTAATGTAGGTAAAAATCCACATTGTTATGCCACCTTATAATACTTTTACCAGAGGTATGTTTTACTTTCCTTATACACCTTGCACATAAGCTGTTTCTTCAATAGTTTTACATTCAGGAGACCTAATTACTTTTAAATCATACAACATTTCTTGCATAAATTCTTTTTTTATAAGTTTTTTTCATGACTTTCGCAGACAATTCCTCAACATGCCTCAACTTCCTTATTACAAACATTTCTTTCTTTAAACAACCAGTTAATTTATTTCAGAACAAGAATTTACCATATAACATTCTGTTTACATAAATTCTGTCCCCACCTTTTTTCCCTTTTTTTGAAGATGATAATCATTCTTTTCCAAAGCAAACTTCCTTTACGTCTGTGGACTAGACTGTCTAGGGCCACAAGATTAGAAGTTACTATAATACATGTTACACTGTTAACTTTAGCAAACTTTACTTTTGTTAAAAACCTTGTAAGTTTGGGATTTCAATTATCCTTTGCTATTAATAAGACCTTGTTTAGTTCAAATTAACTTAGAATTGGTATAGATGGCTTCCCCCCGCTTTCAATTACCCAGGAGGAACCATCTATTGTCCTGTCCTGAAGGGAGTTTCTCCTAGGTCTGGTCAGACCTTTGTATGGTAATTAAGATTTAGATCCCCTGTTAAGCAATCTGCTGGGTTAAGGGAATTTTCAGTGGTTAATGTTAAATCATCTTTTTTTTTTTTTTTTTAACAGAATAACCCTATATTTTAAGATTTTTAAGTTAGTAAGCTACCTTTTTGCCTTTTTTGTTCGTTTGTTTGTCTTTGTTTTTTACTTAGGATGCTTTTGAACTTGTGAGGTGTGTTCACAATGAGGTTTCCTCTAAAAGTTATTTTTCTACTTTCTTCTGTTAGCAAAGCAGTTGCTGCTATAGATTGAATGCATTTGGGCCATCCATGGGTTACTGGGTTAAGAATTTTTGATAGGAAGGCTATTGGTTATCAGTGGCCTCAGTGCTTTTGGGATACGCCATTGTTTACACTGACAACAAAGTGGTATTAGGGTGTTACAGGGTTACAGAGAATACCTTTAGTTATCAATTATGGGTTTTAAATTTACCTTGGCTTTCAAAGGAATAGAGTACACTGTTTTTTTTTTTCTTAACTACTTGTATATCTCTCTCTTGCTTTCTTTCTTTCTCTCTTTGACTTTCAGTCTCTCTCTCTTTTTTGAATTTCCTTTTGACTCTGTCTCTTCTCTCTCTGCCTCTCTCTTTCTCTCTCTTTTTTTTTTTTTTGTGAGGCAGAGTCTTGCTCTGTTGCCCAGGCTGGAGTGCAGTGGCATG
>NW_012104176.1:365674-374607 GCF_000951045.1 Mandrillus leucophaeus | reverse complement strand
CTCTAATGCTGGCCAGCCTATTTCACACAAAGTTCTAAGTTTTCCTGATGTCATAGTAACACTGTAATCTCCCTTAAATCCTTTCTTGAAATTTTCGACATAGTTCCTAGTGGTGTGGGCTTACTTTGTGACTGACCCATGCTTCCTCGAGACAAAACACCACACTAACACCACACACACACCACAAAACAAAGAACGGGTAAAAAGGGCACACACACACTTTTACAGTTTACACCAAACCAGAATCAAAACCAAAATCAGAGTATCAAGAAATCCAAACCAGGTCAACACCAAAACCAAAGTATCAAGCAATCCAAGTCAAGTCAAAAACAAAAACCAAAGTGCTGGTATAGGCACACCGTGGGTGATCAGGCCACACTTCCATTCAAATGGAGTGGGCAAGTTCCAAAGGCCAGACTTACCAAGTTTCAGATGTCCGGACTCCAAGTGTCAACTCCTTCCCGGTGTTCAGCGACTGTGTTGATCCTCACGGGGGCCTGCCATATACTGCTCTGGCGAGGCGTCCTACCGGGGCAATTGCCTACCTGGGAGCACTCTTTGGATCCACATCACTCAGGCTTGTCAGAGTCCCCTGCAGGTATGCTTCATAGGGCAGGCCTAAGTTGCCTAAGGGGCTGCCTCTACCGTCCACCAATCACCTGGCTTCCCAGTCGGGGAACCAAGAAATGTAGCAGGATGAGCCATAGACAAAACTCAGACGCTGGGTTAAATTAGGAAGGAGCTTTGTTCAGCCGGGAATTTCAGCAGACTTGCGTCTCAAAAGCTGAGCTCCCCAAGTGAGAAATTCCTGTCCCTTTTAAGGGCTTAAACTCTAAGGGGTTCCACGTGAGAGGGCTGTGATCAATTGAGCAAGCAGGGGGTATGTGACTGGGGGCTGCATGCATTCATAATTGGAACGGAACAGAACAGGACAGGGATTTTCACAATGCTTTTCCATACAATGTCTGGAATCTACAGATAACATAACCGGTTAGGTCAGAGGTTGATCTTTAACTACCAGGCCTAGGGCGTGGCACCAGCAGTGCTGGGCTGTCTGCCTGTGGATTTCATTTCTGCCTTTTAGTTTTTACTTCTTCTTTTTTTGGATGTAGAAATTGGGGATAAGACAATATGAGGGGTGGTCTCCTCCGTTAGTATCATGTTTCCTTGATTTTTTTTTTTTTTTTTTTTTTTTTTTTTTTTGAGACAGAGTCTTGCTCTGTCGCCCAGGCTGGAGTGCAGTGGTGCAATCTCGGCTCACTGCAAGCTCCACCTCCCGGGTTCACGCCATTCTCCTGCCTCAGTCTCTTGAGTAGCTGGAACTGCCGGCGCCCACCACCATGCCTGACTAATTTATTGTATTTTCAGTAGAGACAGGGTTTCACCGTGTTAGCCAGGATAGTCTCGATCTCCTGACCTTGTGATCTGCCCACCTCGGCCTCCCAAAGTGCTGGGATTACAGGTGTGAACCACTGCGTCCAGCCCTTGATTTTTCAATTACATTAGGATCTTGCATTGTTGTTTTTGTTTGTTTGTTTTGTTTTGTTTTTGCTTTTCATTTGAAGACACAATCATCCTCTCCAGTCTCTGCTAACTTTGGGAGAGAAATACCTGCACTATTAGGCCTGAATAGGGATTCTGAGGTTTTCTCAAGTCCTTTCCTATTAATGGGTCTGGTTCACACTTGTTGTTACCACTTGTGGAGGCGGAGATTCCTAAGATTGTATGCCTTCTCTTGATCTTTTTTTTAAGGCTGTTCTCTGAAATGGTCAAGTTTATGTGCCTTGTCCCAATCTCACAGAGTTAGGATGGCTTTCTGCACATGGTCATGGGCCATCTGCCGAGGTTTGTACTTGTATTTGTGGTGAGATGCATAAGGACCATGGGGTGGAGAAGAGTGGGACATGCAAAGCGTTTAGGGTGCCTGTGAGCAAGCTGAGGGATTCTGTAACCAAAGCATTTCCAGTAACCCATAGGAGGGCTTCCTGATGAAATCTGCCAAGCAAGGGAGCTAGTAAGATCCATGGTCCTTTATTGAGTTCTGAGCCCTGGTTAATGCGAATCCCCAGCTCTCTTCCTTGCTCCCAACTTTCTGAACTTTTTGGCTGTGCCAGTCACCTCAGTATTCTGTGTGAGGTAAGAAAGAGGTGGACCTCTCGAGTAGCACTCTTCATGACTGGATAAGCCAGGTACTTGCTTCCTATGCATTCGCTTTCCCCTATAGGAGAAATTGCAGGCTGAAGGAGTCTCTCTTGGCACTAAACTGTGCTGCCTTGGGGGAAAGGTGACACAGTTTAAGTGAAATTGTTCTTCTTACCCTCTTCAATGCATCTATTATCAGACTTTTTGCTCCACAGTGTACTAGAACTTCTCTGCTGGACTCTCAGACTCCCACAAAGGTACTGTCACCTAGGGGTAGTTGTCAAAATCAGTGCTTCTGTGTGAAGATGATGGCAGAAAGCCCCTATCCTGGCATATTGAATGAATTCAATCCTTTCGAAGCTTGCCTTTATGCTTTGTTAGTTGGATCCAGAACAATCTTTAGCCTAGGACTAGTTCTGGCTGTTGCTTTACCTGATCCATTCTGGTGGTCTTCCCCACACTTCATGTAATTTTCCCATAGATATTGCTATGGACTGAATGCTTGTGTCCCTCTCAAAGTTCATACAGTGAAAACCTAAACCTTAATGTAATGGTATTCATTGATAAGGTCTTTGGGAAGTAATTCGGGTTAGATTAGTTCGTGAGAATGGGGCCCTCATCATGAAATTAATGCCCTTATAAAAAGAGGAGGAATTGTTACTTCTGCCTCTCTATATGCAAGTAACAAGGAAAGTCATGTGAGGACATAACCAGGAAGAGGGTCCTCATCAAGATCCTGACCATGCCAGCACCCTGATCTCAAACTGCCAGCCTCCAGAATTGTGGGAAATAAGTGTTTGTTGTTTAAGCCTCCCAGTGTATATTACAGCAGGCCAAGTTGACTAAGGCACACATAAACTGATTGATACTAAGCTAAACTCTCAAGGGGAGCTCTCTGCAGATCTTCAGGGTCCTCCCGATGTGGGCTCATTACTCTTTGGCCCTGCCCCACAAATCCTAGCTCCTTTGACCTCTTCAGACTCTGTACTCTGGGTGCTCCTTCCATGAGCTACAGCTGAGAAATTCTCTCCTGGCAGTAAGCTGGCTACAGTAGAGTTCCCCTTATTTTATTTTCCTTCTCTATGTTGCCCGTTGTCCAAGGCCTGAAAATTGTTATTTTGTATATTTTGTCTAGTAATATGGTTGTTTAGGGAGGAGGCTGAATCTGGGCTCTGTTGCTTCCTCATAGCCAGGAGCAGATGTCTTATAACATGTTAGTAAAGTTTGTCTACATTATAGACTCTCAGGGTGTGCTTCAATATCTGGTAGGGAAAGTCTTCCCTCATTTTTCTTATTATTTCAACATTTTCTTGGCCACCTGAGTCCATTTCTCTTTTCCATGATTGTCTAGCCAGCTTACTAAATTTCCTTAAAAAGTCCTGTTAGGATTTGGATTGAAATTGAATTAAATTATATACTAACATGAAACATGACTGATAGTCTTATATTTTCATATACCTTGTCCTTGGATGAGAAAAGTTAGCATAAAAAAAACCCAAAGGTCAAGATGGGCGGATAGCCTGAGGTCAGGTGTCCGAGACCAGCCTGGCCAACATGGTGAAACCCCATTTCTACTAATAATACCAGACGTGGTGGTGGGCACCTATAATCCCAGCTACTCGGGAGGCCGAGGCAGGAGAATCACTTGAACCTGGGAGGCAGGTGGAGGTTGCAGTAAGCAGAGATGATGCCACTGCACTCTAGCCTAGGCAAAAGAGTGAGACTTGGTTTCAAAAAATAAAATAAAATAAATACAATAAAATGAAACTGAAGAGCCAACTCAGGACATGCTGGCTAATTGAAGACTGAGAAGGAGCTGAATGAGATGGCAACTCCACTGGATGAAAATATTAAAATTCAAAAGAGCAAGGAGGGAGAGTGGTCTCTGGGATAGTTTGTTAAATGAGAATACGAGAAGGAGAGAAGCATACACTGTTTCCTACCATTTAATTAAGAAAGAAGAGATACACATACAAATACATACTACGTATGTATATACATGTGCATAAATCTGTATCTACTTATATTTAAAAATGGAACTCCTGGCACAGTGGCTCACGCCTGTAATTCCAGCACTTTGGGGGGCCAAGGCGGGTGGATCATGAGGTCAGGAATTTGAGACCAGCCTGGCCAACATAGTTAAACCTCATCTCTACTAAAAAACAAAAATTAGCCGGGCATGGTGGCATGCGCCTGTAGTCCCAGCTACTCAGGAGGCTGAGGCAGGAGAATCACTTGAACCCTGAAGGCGGAGGTTGTGGTGGGCTGAGATGGTGCCACTGCACTCTAGCCTGGGCAACAGAGGGAGATTCCATCTCAAAATAAATAAATAAATAAAAATGGAAAGTAACTATAGAAGCAGCTTTGAATGACTTTATTGGGAAGTAACAGAGACAGAAGCTGGACTTTTCTGGATATATCTTGCTTATAGATTACCCTTTAAAACTATATATATATTACAAAATCATATAACAAAGTTATTATTATTATTACTTTGTAGAGACAGAGTCTCGCCATGTTGCCTAGGCTAGTCTCAAACTCTTGAGCTCAAGTGATCCTCCTGCCTCAGCCTCCCAAAGTGCTGGGATTACAGAGCCACTGTACCTGGCCAGTAAAGTTAAATTTTAAAAAAGCAATCCCTTAAAATGGAAAGTAAAATAAAGCAAATGAACCCAACACAACTGGAATTAGGTTGGTGGCACAGTCACACAGAGAGAACCTATTTAGAGCAACTTGAAAGCACAGTAATTTGATAGCTCATCCCTAGTGGGATACTCCCTAAGGGCAAAAAGAATTGCAAAAAATATCTTAAGCTGCTCAGAAATCTCATGTTTCAGAACTAGTATGAAAATCATTATTTTGAGACTGTAGTGTATACACAGAGGTTTAAAGTCAACAAATCATTCTGCAAGTTTTCAGTGTGGGAGAGAAGATATTGATGCGTTAGACAAAAACCCTGTAGTGGACCTGCAACTATTAGTATAAAGTCACGACATACGTAATCTTATAAACAAATACCATTTTCTACTCTGCCTACTGAAAAAGCTCAGAAACAATAACTAAGCCCATAATGCCAAATGCATCAATGGTGTTCCCAAATACTATTTTCCCTGGAAGACAGCAGGGTACCCTGCATTACAGCCTTGACAGGTCTAGGGCAGGAAACACACAGCCTACCCTAAGTACCTCAGCTTTCTTTTCTCTGGTTTGACCCCAAAGGTCCCAGGGATGTGTCCAGAGTCCAAGATCCAATCTGAAGAAGTTCTTTCCCATAGGCCAATGAAACAAAAAATAATAGCTATCATAGACAAAAAACAAATACGTATGTTGATATCCACTAGTTTATAATGAAACACACCAACAAAATAAAACACAGTAGTCCCTGTTATAGGATTCTGGGAAACCAATTCATCTGAAATTAGTTCCTTATCTTATCTCCTGCATGACCTGCACCTCTAGGTACCAGATGGTTGAAGAGGACATTGCATCATTGTGGAAGAAACTTCTAAAGCTGCTTCAGTTAACAATGAGAAGGAATCATGGAGTCAAAATATCACCACTGTGCAAGTCCTAACAAATCAGTGGACATAGGTGTGCTAAACAACAAAGAGAGACGATCAGACTTCCCATGTCACCTTCTATGACAAATATTGGCCCGAAAATTGAATCTGAGTCTGATCAAAGCGCTAGATCTAACCACCAACATTCAGGAACTACAGGAGACAGAAGAATACATTAAATGACACCATAGAGGTACACTTATCAAAATTCGGGTTAGGAAAATGCTGCTGGACAGCCTGTTTTCTTCGGTAAATTGCAAGAAAACATATAACAAAGGAGATGTCAACAGAGTTAAAAAGATTTAAACACCTATCACTACCAACTGCAATTTATGGCCTATTTAGATCCTAAGTCTAAAAAATAAATTAAACAATCCTGAGACAATTGGAGAAGTTTAAGCAGTGACTAGATATTTAATCATATCAAGAAATTATTGCTAATTTTTAAGATATAATAAATGGTAAAGAAAGAAAGACTAAAACTTTTACAAATTAAAAAACTAATAATATTCCCCTAAATAAATAGAGCAAAATTCCATGTATTATCCTAATAGTTCTCTTTTTTGGGGGTAGAATGAGTTGGATAAACCTATTTTAAAAGCCACATGGAAATGTAAGTGCCTGAATAACAAAGAAAGTATGCAGAAGATAAATAATGAGAGACTTGCCTTCAACTGAAAGCCACTGTAATAAAAATCACTGCAATACAATCAACATGGTATTGGCATAAGAGTAGACAAATCAGTGGAACAGAAGAGTGGATCCAAAAATAGATCTCAGTATATATCATAATTTAATATGTGACAAAGGTAGTATTTCAATTCTGTGGGAAAGAATGGCTTACTTAATAAGTATTGCCGGCATAACTGCCTATTCATCTGGAACAAAATGAACTTGTATCTCAATTTCACAACAAATCCAAAAGTAAATTCCAAATGGATTAAAAACATAAATGTAAACAACAAGTTTAAAAAAAAAACAGTTAGGTGACTGCATGCAAATCTAGGGGACAGAGAACATCTTTTAAACTAAAACCAGAAACCTGAAGTATAAAAGATAGACATATTTGATTACATAAAAATTTCAAACCTTTATATGGTGAAAGGTACCCAAACAAAGTCAAGAGTCAAAATGCATTAGAAAAATATGTACAATGTAGATAACAGATATTGGGTTAATATTTCTTATATATAATGAATTCTTACAAACTGATAAGAAAAAGATAAACCATTTCAATTTTTATAAAGGGCAATAAGTATGAAAAAGGAAATAAACCAAATAGCAAATCCAAATGGCTGGCAAACATATGAAAAGGTACCCAACTCAGTGATAGCCAGGGAATTACAAATTAAAATAATAATGAGATATTACTCTATATGCAACAGATTGGCAGAAGTTAAAAAGAACGATATTATCTATTGCAATCTCATGCATTACTTGTGAAAATGCGAATTGTCACATTTTGAGAAAAACAAAAGCCAAGCAGAATCCATTAAAATAAAGAATCCTCATACCCTTTAACCCAATGATTGCACTCCTGAGATTCTAGTAGTAAAAATAAAATAATCAATATGGAGCGCTATACATAAAGTTGTTTACTGCAGAATTATAGTAACAAAAACCTAAAAACAAAGTGAATATACATCCATAAAGGAATGGCTGAATCAAAAATGTGTGTGTATTTGCATCATAAAATACTATGCAGTTGCCCAGCATGGTGGCTCATGCTTGGAAACCCAGCTCTTTGGGAGGCTGAGACAGGTGGATCATTTGAGCCCAGGAGTTCAAAACCAGCCTGGGCAACATAGCAAGACCTTGTCTCTACCAAAAATACAAAAATCAGCTAGGCATGGTGGTGCACGCCTACAGTTCTAGCTACTTGGGAGGCTGAGGTGGGAGGATCTGTTGAGCCCAGGAGGTTGGGGCTGTAGAGAGCCATGAACATATCATTGCACTCCAGCCTGGGTAACTGAGTAAGACCCTGTCTCAAAAAAAAAAAAAAAAAAGTACTATGCAGTTACTAAGAAGAAGGAATTAGAGCTACTGCATGTGAGTTAGAAGGATCGCTACAAGGTGTCGAGTGAGAAAGATGGGGATGCTTTCTCGAAATGCATTGTTAAGCAGTTTTGTTGTTGCATGAATATCATAGAGTGTACTTACATAAACCTAGGTGGTAGAGGCTCCTACTGCACACTTAGACTATATGGTATGGTCTGGTGCTCCTAGGCTTCAAACTTGTATAACATGTTGTTGTACTGAAAACTGTAGACAATTGTAACACAGTTGCGTGCCTAAACATACAAAACATACAGCAAAAATATGGTATTATAATTATTTGTTTCTTTGGGGCCACTGTGGTATATGTGGTTTGTCATTGACCAAAATGTGGTTATGCAGCACTTGACTGTGTATGGAAGAGTGTGTGTGTGTGTGTGTGTAAACATATATATTTGTGCACAAACTTCTATTTGTTTATAATTACATGAGTTTGGGAAAAAAGTTTGGAACCAAAGCTCTACATTGGGTTGTTAACAGGAATTTTGTCGAGTTGGGTGTGAGGGTGTGAGATTTGGGTAGAATCTGAAAGGAGAAGAGTAGAAGAAAAAGTGGATCTAATTTCTTTAGCTACCACAATGATATTCTGTTAATATCTATACATATTAATATGTATATGAATACATTATATGCATATATACCTAAAATATAATACACACGTATAATGTGTGTGTATATATATGCTACAATATATATGAGAGGAGAAAAGCTAGAGTTGAATCCATATCTACATATTTGTAGAGATGCATATGATATGGTGATAAATGTTAAAGAGCTGGTAATGTGTAAGTATGATTCTATTTTGTCAAAGCAAACACATACAAACAAAGTTGTGGTCTCCATAAATGCTTGTAATATTGAATGAGCTATGAAAAAAGGTGTGAAGGAATAAATGCCAGGATGTTAACATGTGTTAACTCAAAGGGGATTGAGTTGAGGATGAAATGGTGATTGACTTTTTCTTTGCACATCATTGTACCATTTTACTTCTTCAATAAGCCTATATTGGTTTGTAATTTGAGGAAAAAAAAGGAAAAAAATGCGCACATTCCATTTAAGGATGTGATATCTTTCAATATGTATTCAGGTCTTCCTTTTTTCCTTAAAAGTTTCTTTATCTTTCTTTTTGTTGTCGTTTCTTTCTTTCTTTTCTTTTTTTTCTTTTTTTTTTTTTTT
>NW_012104176.1:360043-362497 GCF_000951045.1 Mandrillus leucophaeus | reverse complement strand
GGTATATAGTTTCAAAGAGCTAGAAAGAGGATATTGAACGTTCTCAACACGAAGAAATGACACATGTTTGAGGTGATGGATATGTTAACTACCCTGATGTGATCACCATACATTATATATATATTGAAACATTACCATGTACTCCATGAATATATACAACTATTATTTGTCAATTAATAGAATAGAATGAAATAAATAACAATAAATGACTATACCTCTCCACCAAAAAAAAATAATAATAATTCCATGATTTCATAGGATTGGGTGAGGAAGGAAAGGCAGATGCGTGTCTCACTCGACTATTATCATGCAACCTTGACCTCAGAGAACTGAGTTTGTTGGTGTGAGTCAGTCTCTCTGAGTCTGGGTAAATCTGATGAACTTATGAATCCTGGCTTGGCCACCAGCTGCACTTCTCTAATACCTCCAGTCCCAGCCCCTTGAGAATAACACTGCCTACATTAACCATGATATTATAAAGTATTTTTCAATACAGAGAGGAAATGAATTGCATAAATGCTAGATAATAAAAATGAGGTTCTAATGCCTGACACGACATTTCCTTCCTACTAATCGACTCAATCTTAAAATCAAAGATATCCACCCACATCCTTAGGGAACTCATTGAAAATCTTATGCAGCTGAAAAAATTTCTAATCTTTTTACCATGGCTCTAGTAGTCAATTAAAGACTTTTCAAAATGTAAAATATGCATTTTTATGTCTGTTTTCAAAGTCACTAAAGACCAGATTTTGACCATTGATGTATATGCTGAATATGCCTGCCCTACAGAAAGAAATTTGGTTAATTTGGGAGTGTGCTAAACTATTTTTATCTAACTTTCCTACCAGCATAGCATTTCTTTTTCTTTCTTTCTTCCTTTTTTTTTTCTTGAGACAGTCTCACTCTGTTGCCCAGGCTGGAGTGCCATGGTGTGATCTCAGCTCACTGCAACCTCTGCCTACAGGCTCAAGTGCTTCTTGTGCCTCAACCTCCCAAGTAACTGGGATTACGTGTGCGCTCCATCGTGACCAGCTAATTTTTGTATTTTCAGTAGAGACAGGGTTTTGCCATCTTGGCCAGGCTGGTCTCAAACTCCTGGCCTCAAGTGATCTGCCCACCTTGGCCTCCTAAAATGCTGGGATTATAAGAGGGAGCCACTGCTCCCAGCCCCAGCATAGCATTTCTAAGCCACAGAAAAACACGCTTTCTTTTTCCTTCCTTAAAAAAAAAAAATTATATGCTTAAAGAATCAATGCTTTTGGTTCTTTACTATAAAGTAATTTTGTGCCTATGTTGAATTGGAGGGAAAAGCGTTCATTGCGAGCTTATTTTCCACAGTCAAACATGAATTGATACAGAGCTGTGACCACTATTATTATTTCTAAGAATGTGACTTGCACTTTGACTACTATCAAGCACTGTTGAGAAGAAACCTTGAGTTATCATCTGAGTCAGCACCCACCTGTCAAGAGAGGACAGGATAAACCAGATTTTCCAGATCTAAGGTTTCACCAATAGCCCCTAGCCCTAGTCTGCTGCTAACAGTTCTATCCCTTTCTCTCACCTTCCACAAGTTACTCCAAATAAGAACTCTAGTTTGTAAACTATTGGTATAAACCATTAAGGAGAAAGTGTTTCTATTATCTTTGGAAAACCTATGGGGCAGGAGATTCTTGTCTTATTTTGGAGCTTCTCTCACTGTTTTTTTTTGTTTGTTTTTTTTTTTTTGAGACAGTCTCGCTCTGTTGCCCAGGCTGGAGTGCAGTGGCGTGATCTCTGTTCACTGCAAGCTCTGCCTCCCGGGTTCATGCCATTCTGCTGCCTCAACCTCCCGAGTAGCTGGGACTACAGGCGCCCGCCACCACGCCTGGTTTTTTTTTTGTTTTGGTATTTTTAGTAGAGACGGGGTTTCACCATGTTAGCCAGGGTGGTCTTGATCTCCTGACCTCATGATCCCCCTGCCTCAGCCTCCCAAAGTGCTGGGATTACAGGCAAGAGCCACTGCGCCCAGCCTTATCTCATTGTTCTAACACCCTGATAGCAAATAAGTTTTTCCTTATGTTCCTCTAAACTCTTCAACTTTGCTGTAAACACATTTTCTCTTAATCAAAATTATTGAACATGGAAAATCATTGCTCATTATCCTCTGTATTATTCTTGGGGATAATACATAAGTTCTGTCTTTGGTCTGTTCTATTTTAACTTTTACTTGTGAAAAAATGGAAACTTACTTTTCATTTCTCATCATTTTTGGATCCTATTCAGATGTTCCATGTGACAACTGAAATGTGGTGGCCAAAATGGGACCCCATTTACTAGGTCTTTGTAGAGATGGTGGCATTTGAAAGATTGAAACAATAAGAGAAATTAAACTGGAAGTGACGGATTTAACTGTCTAACATTTTTGAACTTTTGTACCATGGAAATCAATAAAGTTGGCTGGGAAAGTAT
>NW_012104176.1:353759-358318 GCF_000951045.1 Mandrillus leucophaeus | reverse complement strand
CTGGCTAATTTTTTGTATTTTTAGTAGAGACGGGGTTTCACTGTGTTGGCCAGGATGGTCTCGATCTCCTGACCTCGTGATCCACCCACCTTGGCCTCCCAAAATGCTGGGATTACAGGTGTGAGCCACCGTGCCTGGCCTGTTGTTGTTTCTTCATCAGTTACCAGTGTTTGAGGTTTATCACATCTTTTTTGACATCTGTTGAGATGATCGTCTGATTTTTCTCTTTTAATCAATTAATGTGACTTTTCTCTTTGTTATCTATATTCTCCCATGTGATAATCTCACCTCGTCTCATGGCTTTGAACAAGATACATACACCAACAATTCCCAAACATGTATCTCCAGCCCAGATCTCTCTTCCCAACTCCAGACTCTGGGTAACTGGCTACTGCCATCTCTGCTTGAATGTCTAATTGACATCTTGGACTCAACAGGTCCAAAACGGAACTCTTGACCACGTTCCTCCATCTCAAATCCCACCAAACCTTACATGACCTTGGGGGAAAGCTTATGCAGGAATCTGCAGCTGCCCTATCTTAGTTGAGGGTACTCAATCCAACTAGTTGCTCAGGCCAGAAAACATGGATCATCTGTGACTTTCTTCCTCTCACACCCTATACTCTATGCATCAGGGAAATCCTGCTCCTTCTACCTTCAAAATACATTCAGAACGGACAGCTTTAATCATCTCGACTGCTTCCATCATGGTCACCATGTGTCCTCTCTTGGCTAGATTACTGATCTCCCTGGCTCTATTCTCACCCTTCCTAAAGTCATTCTCAACAAGGCACCAAGAATCAAGCCCTTTCATAGATATATTAGATCATATCCCTCCTTTGCTCAAAGCCCTGCACTTCCCTGCTTCTCCCTACACACCTCTCCTGCCACTGCCCCATTTTATTTAGAGTGAAAACCAGCGTCCTAGTCCAGGTGTAATGGCTCATGCCTGTAATCGCAACACTTTGAGAGGTCGAGGCAGGCGGATCACCTGAGGTCGGGAGTTCAAGACCAGCCTGACCAATATGGAGAAACCCCATCTCTACTAAAAACACAAAATTAGCTGTATGTGGTGGCACATGCCTTAATCCCAGCTGCTCGGGAGGCTGACACAGGAGAATCGCTTGAACCCAGGAGGCAGAGGTTGCAGTGGGACGAGATTGAATCATTGCACTCCACCTCATCTCCTTCCACTCTTCTTCTAACTTACTCTCCCACAACCATTCTGGCTTCCCTGAAGTCCCTTGAACGTGCCGGGCATACTCCCTCCCATCCTGGTGCTTTCACACTCACTGTTCTTTCTGCTTAGAATACCCTTTCTCTTATAATCTGTGTGGCTAACTCTCTCCTTCTCAACAAGGCCTATCCTGACTACCCTGTTCAATATCCTCCCTCCTTCCCTGATACAACAAATCTCCTTGCCCTGACCCACTTTACCGTTTTCCATGGCATCACATCCCTTTCTGGCATACAGAGGTGTTTATTATATTAACTTTATCTTCTGTTTTCTGTCTTATCTCATTAGGACATCAGCTCCAAGAGGGCAAGAATCTTGTTTTGTTCACTCATGTTACCTGAATGCCTAGAATGGTGCCTGGCACATAAAAGATGCTTAGTAAATATTTGTTGAATAAAAGAATGAATTTGTGCATTGCATTGGCTCTGAGCGTGATGCTTCCCCAAACCAGTTCCCCCACTCCCCTGCAATTCCTCTCTTATGTTTGTTTTAAGCTGTGACGTTCTTTAGAATTGTTTTTTCTCTTACATATGATCTCTGTTGCTTTCTCGCTTTAGGAATAATTCCAAGTTTCTTGTTCATTAGTGGGGCTTTTGATTATTTCCTCACAGTGTTATAGATTTTTTAAAAAATTTGTTAAAAGGCACAACATTACAGCTAAGTAAGAGGAACAAGTTCTAGTGTTCTATAATACTGTGCGATGACTATAGTTAACAATAATATGGTATATAGTTTCAAAGAGCTAGAAAGAGGATATTGAACGTTCTCAACACGAAGAAATGACACATGTTTGAGGTGATGGATATGTTAACTACCCTGATGTGATCACCATATATTATATATATATTGAAACATTACCATGTACTCCATGAATATATACAACTATTATTTGTCAATTAATAGAATAGAATGAAATAAATAACAATAAATGACTATACCTCTCCACCAAAAAAAAATAATAATAATTCCATGATTTCATAGGATTGGGTGAGGAAGGAAAGGCAGATGCGTGTCTCACTCGACTATTATCATGCAACCTTGACCTCAGAGAACTGAGTTTGTTGGTGTGAGTCAGTCTCTCTGAGTCTGGGTAAATCTGATGAACTTATGAATCCTGGCTTGGCCACCAGCTGCGCTTCTCTAATACCTCCAGTCCCAGCCCCTTGAGAATAACACTGCCTACATTAACCATGATATTATAAAGTATTTTTCAATACAGAGAGGAAATGAATTGCATAAATGCTAGATAATAAAAATGAGGTTCTAATGCCTGACACGACATTTCCTTCCTACTAATCGACTCAATCTTAAAATCAAAGATATCCACCCACATCCTTAGGGAACTCATTGAAAATCTTATGCAGCTGAAAAAATTTCTAATCTTTTTACCATGGCTCTAGTAGTCAATTAAAGACTTTTCAAAATGTAAAATATGCATTTTTATGTCTGTTTTCAAAGTCACTAAAGACCAGATTTTGACCATTGATGTATATGCTGAATATGCCTGCCCTACAGAAAGAAATTTGGTTAATTTGGGAGTGTGCTAAACTATTTTTATCTAACTTTCCTACCAGCATAGCATTTCTTTTTCTTTCTTTCTTCCTTTTTTTTTTCTTGAGACAGTCTCACTCTGTTGCCCAGGCTGGAGTGCCATGGTGTGATCTCAGCTCACTGCAACCTCTGCCTACAGGCTCAAGTGCTTCTTGTGCCTCAACCTCCCAAGTAACTGGGATTACGTGTGCGCTCCATCGTGACCAGCTAATTTTTGTATTTTCAGTAGAGACAGGGTTTTGCCATCTTGGCCAGGCTGGTCTCAAACTCCTGGCCTCAAGTGATCTGCCCACTTTGGCCTCCTAAAATGCTGAGATTATAAGAGGGAGCCACTGCTCCCAGCCCCAGCATAGCATTTCTAAGCCACAGAAAAACACGCTTTCTTTTTCCTTCCTTAAAAAAAAAAAATTATATGCTTAAAGAATCAATGCTTTTGGTTCTTTACTATAAAGTAATTTTGTGCCTATGTTGAATTGGAGGGAAAAGCGTTCATTGCGAGCTTATTTTCCACAGTCAAACATGAATTGATACAGAGCTGTGACCACTATTATTATTTCTAAGAATGTGACTTGCACTTTGACTACTATCAAGCACTGTTGAGAAGAAACCTTGAGTTATCATCTGAGTCAGCACCCACCTGTCAAGAGAGGACAGGATAAACCAGATTTTCCAGATCTAAGGTTTCACCAATAGCCCTTAGCCCTAGTCTGCTGCTAACAGTCCTCTCAAATCCCACCAAACCTTACATGACCTTGGGGGAAAGCTTATGCAGGAATCTGCAGCTGCCCTATCTTAGTTGAGGGTACTCAATCCAACTAGTTGCTCAGGCCAGAAAACATGGATCATCTGTGACTTTCTTCCTCTCACACCCTATACTCTATGCATCAGGGAAATCCTGCTCCTTCTACCTTCAAAATACATTCAGAACGGACAGCTTTAATCATCTCGACTGCTTCCATCATGGTCACCATGTGTCCTCTCTTGGCTAGATTACTGATCTCCCTGGCTCTATTCTCACCCTTCCTAAAGTCATTCTCAACAAGGCACCAAGAATCAAGCCCTTTCATAGATATATTAGATCATATCCCTCCTTTGCTCAAAGCCCTGCACTTCCCTGCTTCTCCCTACACACCTCTCCTGCCACTGCCCCATTTTATTTAGAGTGAAAACCAGCGTCCTAGTCCAGGTGTAATGGCTCATGCCTGTAATCGCAACACTTTGAGAGGTCGAGGCAGGCGGATCACCTGAGGTCGGGAGTTCAAGACCAGCCTGACCAATATGGAGAAACCCCATCTCTACTAAAAACACAAAATTAGCCAGGCATAGTAGTGGGTGCCTGTAATCCCAGCTACTAGGGAGGCTGAGGCAGTTGAATCGCTTGAATCTGGGAGGCGGAGGTTGCAGTGAGCCGAGATCACGCCATTGCACTCCAGCCTGGGTGACAGAGCAAGACTCTGTCTCAAAAGGAAAAAAAAAAAAAAGAAAAAGAAAAAATTCGTATCTATACTATCTAAAAAATTCACTAATATATATGAAAAGTTGCCTGTATATAATATTCAATTATGAATGAGTACTTTTGCAATAAGATGTTATTTTTTTTTTTAGAGGGGTCTTGTGCTGTGGGCCAGGCTAGTGGCATGATCATAGCTCACTGGAGACTAGAACCTCCGGGCTCGAGTGATCCTTCACCTCAGCCACCTGAGTAGCTGGGACTACAGGCATGAGCCACCGTGCCAGCTCATAAGATGTTATTTTCAATTAAAACAATTTT
>NW_012104176.1:325854-347114 GCF_000951045.1 Mandrillus leucophaeus | reverse complement strand
AGTGATCCTTCACCTCAGCCACCTGAGTAGCTGGGACTACAGGCATGAGCCACCGTGCCAGCTCATAAGATGTTATTTTCAATTAAAACAATTTTTTGGCCAGGTGCTGTGGCTCACGCCTATAATCCCAGCACTTTGGGAGGCCAAGGCAGGCGGATCACGAGGTCAGGAGTTTGAGATCAGCCTGACCAACATGGTGAAACCCCATCTTTACTAAAAATACAAAAATTACCTGGGTGTGGTGGCGGGCGCCTGTAATCCCAGCTACTCAGGAGGCAGGAGAATTGCTTGAACCCGGAAGGCGGAAGTTGCAGTGAGCCGAGATCACGCCACTCCACTCCAGCCTGGGTAACAGAGCAAGAGTCCGTCTCGGAAAAATAAATAAATAAAATAAAACACTTTTATTTAGTAACATCATGACTCTAGAACATACATGAATGGACAATACTCTTATTGGCCAATGTCCACTTTTCCTCAAAATCTAGTGGACATGTCATGTCTTGAAAGCACTGGACAAATCCTTAGGAAAATAAGCTCCTCTTCAAACTCCATCATTCTATATTCCATAATTCTACAAGGAATTCCAATCTGTATGATTCTACAATCCCACACTGTACTGTTCCTGTTATAGCAGTCATTACATTACACTGAAATTTTTTATGACTGTCTTCCCTACTAGAAATAATCATCTGTATCAGGAGCTGGCAGATTAGGGACCATGCAGTCACTTCGTTCTGTTTTTCATGGTCTAATATGATGCCGACTACATGCAGTAGATGCTCCAACACTGCTTATAGAATGAATGAGTTTATGTTAAAACAAATGTAAATAGTAATTACAGAATATTGATAAGATCCCCCTCCTTAAACTCCCAAAGATATGCCACGTGATGCAATATTATTTTGCTCAAGAAGACTTTAATACCATTGACAGACATGTGTTCCTTTTTCTACGAATTAAAAAGTTATAAGTATTATTTTAAAGATTTAACAATATAAATTATCCTGAAATTAACTTATGAATTCAATATAAGGCCAGTCAGAATACAGGGCTTTTAAAAACTTGATGAAATTGTTCTAAGGTACATATAGAAAAGCAAACATGGATGAAGAGCCAGGAAATAAAAAATCTTCAGATAAAAAGCAACTATGAGAGGAAATATATCAAATTTTTAAATGTATCATTATATTACAGTAATTAACATGCTATAGGCCAGTATGGAGACAGAAAGATTCTATTAAATAAACTGAATGGAAAATTCAGAAATAAACAAAAGTACCTATGAACATTATTTTAAGATAAAGCTGGCTTCTCAAATGGTGGTAAAAGATGGCCTTTTTCACCCTTTTTCATACTTCATCAATAAAGTACGTTGCGAAAATAGAAAGCCATTTGAAAGGTCACCTGGATCTCTACATCACTTCTTTCAACCAAAGGCAATTCAATGGCTCGACCTCTCAAATAAATGACATAACAGCAACAACAATCCTAGAATTGGATTTTTTGAAAATTTGAATGGGGAAGGGCATACTAAATAATGACATGAAATTAAGACACTACTAATGATAATGCTGATTATTTAAATATATTTTTTTAAACCCTGAAACTGTGGCTGGGCATGGTGGCTCACACGTGTAATCCCAGCATTTTGGTAGGCAGAGGTGGGTGGATTACCTGAGGTCAGGAGTTCGAAACCAGCCTGGCCAACATGGTGAAACCCTGTCTCTACTAAAAACACAAAAAATTAGCTGGATATGGTGGCACATGCCTGTAATCCCAGCTACTTAGGAGGCTGAAGCAGGAGAATTGCTTGAACCTGGGAGGCAGAGGTTGCAGTGAGCTGAGATCGTGCCATTGCACTCAAGCCTGGGCAACAAGAGTAAAACTTCATCTCAAAAACAAAAAACAAAAAAACCTGAAACTTCCATGCAGAAAAAAAAAAAAAAAAACAAAAACGCAAAACGAAACAAAACAACAAAACAAAAAAACAAAAAACAAAAAAATTCACAAAAAAACAAGCAAAGAAAACCTTCAGAAAGAAAATTGTTTGCAATATGTGACACAAAAAGGACTAATCCCTTTAATATGAAAACAGTTCATACCAATCTGCATGGAAAAGATCAGTGACCTAATAGAAATATAGACAAAGGATATGAACACAAAATTCACAGCAGAGCAGTGAGTGGCTAATGAATCTCTGAAAAGATAATTTAAAAATCAAAATAAAACAATAGAATTACCTATCAGATTAGCACTTAAAATTTAATGACGTACAGCCTTTGTCATGGAGAGAGGAAATAGATACTCACTAAAGTGTTGATGGATGGTGAAAAAATACATAAAATATTTAGAAAAGCAATTTGGCAATATTAATCAAAAATTTAAATTAGAACAAACAAACAAAACTATGATTGGGGATTTTTGTTGTTGTAACATTGTTTGAAACAACAAATTCTAGAAACAACCTGGATGTCTATCAATAGAGAATGGATTAAATTATGACATGGCTGTATGCTCTGGTCTGAATATTGCTGTACCCCCAAAATTCATATATTGAAACTGAAACTCCCAAGGCAATGGTATTGGGAGGTGGGGCCTTTTGGGAAATGAGTAAGTCATGAGGAAAGGATTCTTAGAAGTGGGATTAGTGTCCTAATAAAAGGCTAAAGGGAGCTAATTAGATCCTTTCATGATGTGAGGACAGAGTTAGAAAGCGTCATCTATGAACCAGGAAGTGGCCCTTTACCAGATACCACAACTGCCAGCACCTTGATCTTGGCGTTCCCAGCCTCCAGAACTGTAGGATACGTAATTCGGTTGTTTGCCAGCTTATGGTATTATAGCAGCCTGAATGAACTAATATACAGTACAATGGATTTCTATGCAACAGCTCAGACAGAACGAGCTAGAACAGAAGGATATGGAAAAGTATCTATTATGTCCTTAAATGGAAAAAAAAAAAAACAAAACCCCATCAGGTTCAGAACAGTGGTATAAATTATCCCATTTGTTTTTTAAAGGGCATGTATCACATGCATACTTTGCATGTATTTATACTAAAAACTACCTGGATGGATACATAATTTGTTAACAGAATAAATACACAGTTTATTCTGGAAATGGGATTGAGAGGAGCACAATATAAGAGACTTACTTTTTACTTTATGCTACTTTCCCTTTTTTTTATTTTTTAGTTTTTTTGAGATGGAGTCTCACTCTGTCACCCAGGCTGGGATGCGGTAGTGCAATCTCGGCTCACGACAACTTCTGCGTCCCAGGTTCAAATGATTCTCCTGCCTCAACCTCCTGAGTAGCTGGGATTACAGGCGCATGCTACCACGCTCGGCCAATTTTTGTATTTTCAGTAGAGATGGCCATGTTGGCCAGGCTGGTCTCGAACTCCTGACCTCAAGAAATCTGCCCACCTTGGTCTCCCAAAGTACTAGGATTACAGGTGTGAGCTACCGCATCCCATCTGCTGTTTTCTGCTTTTTAGTTTTTATGAGTATGCAGTATTTTTGTAATTAAATTTAAAAATCTTGTAAAATAATGTTTGTACTTATGTAAGAGTCACTGGAAGCA
Source organism: Mandrillus leucophaeus (assembly GCF_000951045.1). Taxonomy (NCBI): domain Eukaryota; kingdom Metazoa; phylum Chordata; class Mammalia; order Primates; family Cercopithecidae; genus Mandrillus; species Mandrillus leucophaeus. The sequence goes on along the minus strand of NW_012104176.1, from coordinate 343,532 downwards.
AAACCCTTTGATGATTTGGCAGCACGTGATGAGCCACACGGGCTGGGACTGGGGTGCAGTTGCTGAGGCATAGGCCTTGGTTACAAAATTTAAGGGGTTATCAAAGACGTCAGTAATAAAGATAAACAATATGTAATATTTTTAAGACCTTAATTTGTTACAGCACTTTTATTTTCACAGCAAAATTGAGAGGAAGATGCAGAAATACCCCATATTCTCTTTGCCCTCATACACGCATAGCCTCCCCCATTATCAGCATCCCTCACCAGTGGTATCCATCAGAGGTCCCCAGTCCCCTGGCCATGGACCCATACCTGGCTGTGGCCTGTTAGGAGCTGGGCTGCGCAACAAGAGGTGAGCGGCAAGCGGACATTACTGCCGGAGCCCCGCCTCCTGTCAGATGGGCAGCAGCAGTAGACTCTCATAGGAGCACCAACTCGATGGTGAACTGCGCATGCGAGGGATCTAGGTTGCGCTCTCCTTATGAGACTCTAACTTAAGCCTGAGGATCTGAGGTGGAACAGTTTCATCCCAAAACCACTAAGGTTGGGGATCGCTGGTGTACGTGTTACAACTGATGAACCTACATTGACACATCATTATCACCCATAGTTCTGTTTGTTTGTTTGTTGTTGCTTTGAGACGGAGTCTGGCTCTGTTGCCAGGCTGGAGTGCAGTGGCACGATCTCGGCTCACTGCAACCTCCGCCTCCCGGGTTCAAGCGATTCTCCCGCCTCAGCCTCCAGAGTAGCCGGGACTATAGGCGTGCACCGCCATGCCCAGCTCATTTTTGTATTTTTAGTAGAGATGGGGTTTCACCATATTGGCCAGTATGGTCTCGATCGCTCGACCTCATGATCTGCCCACCTTGGCCCCTCAAAGTGCTGGGATTACAGACCATGAGCCACTGCGCCGGGTCCACCCATAGTTTACATTAGAGTTCACTCGTGGTGTTCTACATTTTATGGTTTTGAAAAACTCTGTAATGACATGTATCCACCAGTATAGGATCATACAAGAGTAGCAAACGACATTGCTAAAAGTTAAATGGCTGCTGTTTAAGGAACAGGAAGCTTTGAACAGAGAGACTTCTAGAGCCTGAGTGATAACCCTTCATGGGGCGTGCATTGGTTCCACCTGTCTCTCCCTGGTTTGAAAGCTCTATTGGCTATTCCTGAGAGACCCCCTTTAATTGCATTGCCTATTGAAGAGAGGTACTTTTTTCTGTATGCACGTATGTTTTTGTTTTAATGTTTCATCATAACACAATCTTCTGAAAGACATTTTAAGCAACAAATTAGAGATCCAAAGTTTAGTTAAGATACTGTTACCAATGCGAATAATTTGCTGAGGTGAGAAAATGGGGCTTTATGATGTATTTCAGTGCAGCCGTATTTTTATGCAGCTCGTATGAAAGTAAGATTTGACATTGAGAAGACACACTCCAATCCCAGAAATATCAAGACTTAACGAATGTTTGCATTTACAATCACAAAATTAACATACTTGCTATGTGTTTGTTTCCTTTGCAAGACTATAAACTCCTCAGTTCCACTATTGTTTCTCCCTCATCTCTGTGGTTCTAGAATCCAGTATGGCACTGGGTATATTTACATGCTCAGTAAATAAAGTGGCATGAATGAGTAAAGGCAAGCTATAAGTTAGACAGGTAACTGACAATACATCTTCGTGTAATTCAGTTGGAATGACAGGTTTGAAGGGATAGTTCCCAATTTATTCTACCTTGTTCTGTGAATTGTGATGGAGGTGTTTTGCTGCTCAGCTTGAAGAATGTTTCTCTCAAATGCAAGCAGGAACACTTATACATAAATGAATAAAATCTTCTCATTTAAATTGTCTATGAATCTTGGGAACCTGCTTCTACTTCTGTGATAGGGAGTAGTTCATAAACAAGGGAATGAACAAGTAGCAAACAAATATTAACAGGACATCTTAGAAACAGCTGATGTTCATTAGGTCCAGAAACTGATTTTTTTTTTCTTTTTGAGACAGAGTCTCGTTCTGTCACCCGGGCTGGAGTGCAGTGGCCGGATCTCAGCTCACTGCAAGCTCCACCTCCCGGGTTCACGCCCTTCTCCTGCCTCAGCCTCCCGAGTAGGTGGGACTACAGGCGCCTGCCACCTCGCCCGGCTAGTTTTTTGTATTTTTAATAGAGACGGGGTTTCACCATGTTAGCCAGGATGGTCTCCATCTGCTGACCTCGTGATCCACCCGTCTCGGCCTCCCAAAGTGCTGGGATTACAGGCTTGAGCCACTGCGCCTGGCCTCAGAAACAGATATTTTAAAAAAATGTATGTTGAAGGTTGTGATTCTTTATTGCACACTTGTAGTGTATAGGCTAGTAAAATTGTTCTTGGTTCATACAATGGGATTAAATAAACCAATGTTTCATTGTGCTGATCAAAGGATCTTAGCAGTTCTGGAGTTAGGACTAGATCCACTGTCAGCCCCCAGGCTTTTCAAAAGAGCAGCCTGTGAGTGGGGTGCGGTGTTATCCACTGCTGTATAACAAAATACCCCCAAACTTACTGACTTTAATCAGCAACCATTTTATTATATCTCAGGACTTTGTGTGTAAAGATTTAAGGCAGAGGTCAGTGGAAAAGCTCCGTATAGCATCTACTAAAGTCATTTGCTGTGTTCAGATGGAGGCTGGGCTGTCTAGGAGGGTTCAAGATTGCTTTACTCATACGTGGTATCTTGGCAAGTTGAATGAAAAGCTCGGATCAGCTGGAACTTCCCCCCCCACAACCACCCCGAGAGCCTACATGTGGCTTTTCCATCACGGTGGCCTCAGGGTAGTTAGTTTCCTAACATAGCAGCACAGGGCTGAATGGCCATTTATGACCCAATCTCAGAATTGCACAGTGGCACCTCTAGAAGGAAGGAATGTCAAGGAATTTGTGGCTTTGTTTAAAAACTGCCATGAGTGTGGGAGTGGGGAGAATTCAAAGGAAAGCCAAATTTATAGAGGAAGGACTGTGTGCCCTTCAGGCTTGATGATGAGGCTGCAAATAGGAGAATGAGAAATAAGGTCAGAAGCTAAGCAGCAAGCGTCAAAAACTACGTGACAGGAGAAAATGCTGGCATCAGGCACTCAGAAGTAAGATTTATGAGCAGCACGTGACACTGGAGGCTTCCCTTTGCCAGTGGTGGGGGTCCAAGCTAACATGGAGGACACGGGGGGGTGCTATTTACTATCGGAGGGGCTCAGATGGCTAGACAGTTGCTTCTTTATGCTTGGACATCAGAGTAGGTTTGACAGTGTGGTCACCAGAAATCACCGTTTCCCCTTCTCAGTGACTCAGTCTGTTTCCTGTTCCAGGGATCACTTTTCTAAACCCTGACCAGTGATGATTGGGTTATTGGCCTTCCCGTAAGCAGAGGCTTCTGTTCCGTCCCCAGACCCACCCATAGCCTTAAATTTCAGGGGGCCATGAGGCACAGGGGGTGACCTGGGGTTCTTTGGTTTTTTTGAACTCCCAATGGAGCCTCCATTTTCACCAGCAGGTCTCAAATCCGTCACCTGCATTCTGTCTTCCTCCGTTATCCCTCCATACCCTTCAGTTCTCTTCCCTCTTTCAGTCGTTGTGCTGTACCTGTTACCAGTGGAGGGTGTCCAGGTTCTTGGCATCTTAAACAAAGAATTGGACAAAACGCACAAAGCAAGGAAGGAATGAAGGCTTTTATAGAAAAAGATAGTGTACACTCCACAGTGTGGGAGTGGGCCCGAGCATAGGAACTCAAAAGGCCCTGTTACAGAATTTTTGGGAGTTTAAATACCCCCTAGAGGATTCCACTGGTTACTTCAGGTTCGCCTTATGTAAACGGAGAAGATGAAGTAAAGTTACAAAGCCATTTATGGCGTACGCCCTGTGGAGAGGATATTTCCTGTTATAGCTGAAGTGTGAATCGGCCTTATGTTCCCTGCCTCCAGACTCTATTTTCCTGCCTTATCTCCCCCTCAGAGATGTGATCCCCATAAATCTTTATGGGAAGTAGAGAGACAGATGGTTTTTTTTTTTTTTCTTTTTTCTGTAACTGCTTCATGCTGGCTTGGGGCGGAGTCCCTACCTCTTGGGGATCACGGAACTCTCACCCTGTTCTGTCTAGTGGAGGCAAGGTAGCTTCTTGATGGCCAGGGCTGGTGTCTTCACCTGGAACTGGCTGGAACCGGCTGGAACCTTTGTTGCCTGATCATCTAAAGCTTGATGGTCTAAGTGAGAAGAAATGAATTTGGTTAAAAGACTTAATGGGAACTTCAGAGGGTGGATACCTATGCTGTCAGAAACGTTCGTTATAGAGATTTGCAAGAGAAAGTCAAAACCTAGTCTGTTCTAGAATCTATGTGTTTCCTTAAAGTCTTAGCGTGAGCAACTCCACTTTGATTTGGTTTGGTTTGATTTGTTGGGGATTAGCGCATGAGCTCAGTTCAAAACAATGGCCTCTCATAATTTTGTTTTAAAAAATTCCCCCGTTTTGGTCAGGCTCTCACTTAGGTGAGAGTGTAACCAAAACTTAGGGCCTTAGCGCCACTCTCCATTACCATGTTTTTGGGTTTCCAGTCTCAGCACATCATTTATAGGTTGTGATGTCCTCATGGTTGCACGTTTCATTCAGCACCTCTTATTCCAGTTGAAGAGAGACCATATGACATTCTAGAGATGGCTGCATGCAAGCATTTGAAACCTTTGAGAGAATACAGCGTGCCAGGGAGACTATTATTAAGACTATTGGGAGGATAATACCAAGAGTTTGGAGCATGTTCCTTACCCAAGGTCTCCATAAATCAAACCTCCTAAAATCAAATAGATCAAAGAATGAGCTAGATAAAGAGTTTACTCACTTGACTAAGCAATTTCTTTGTCAATCCCCTACCACTGAATTTATATAATCTTCATTTGATGTATTTCCCCATAGTTCACAAGTGCCAGCAGCTGCGCAGGTACATTTCTGTTTAGCCAATTCTATTGTTTAGCATAACTTTCACAAGAGAATTTAAAGTCTGTTGTGTAACTGTAGCCTTTATCCTAGAATTTGCTATGGAGCCTATCATGAGGCATAGATTTCTAATCATTGCTTCTTTTACTTTAAACCATGGAAAAAGGACCTAACAAATGATGCCCTTTCAGAAGAGTGAAGACCTTCTGGCAATGTTCTCTTTAACCCATGATGTGGGTTAAAAGGAGCGAACCAACATTTTGTTTTTGACTGATTATGAGGCAACACATGTACCATTAAAGTTTCTCACCTACATTGGGCCTTCATCTTTTATTTGTCAAAGTAGAAGTTTATCCATGTATAAGGCTGGCTACAAACTCCTTTACAAATAAAAGTCTACTCCATTAGTGCCCACAACAGACCCCTTTTTCGCTTCTATTGTTCACAGAGGCATAAGCAAGGAAAAATATTCAAAGATAAGAGTTTCATGATAGTAGAGGTCTTAATCTGTGAACTTGGGGAAAGCTGTTCACATCAAGGATGCCATTCTCTTCTTGGGAGAAATTTCCCTGGTTTGTTTTACCTTAAAGATTGCAGTGGGTGCGCAGCTAGTTCCAAGAGTGTGGAGGGACTCTTCTCAGTTGTGAGATTATGAACCCAAAGTTCAAGGTCCCAAAGTTTTGTTGTAGTGTGGATGGCCTGCCTTCTACTTCATGCAGGGTTCTTGTAAGCCTTTCTTTGAATTGTGTTTTTTATCAAAAACTTCCCTACAAACAACTCTCAGGAGAGCCAGTTGTTAAATTGTCAGGAAGTTTGCAAACTGGTTGACTTTGTGAGGATAGCTTGAACTTGGTCATAGTAGACTATTTATGGCATAAATTAGCACCCCTGTCCCAGAGCCGGATGTTAAGCACTTACCAGCACACCACTGTTCATGTCTTTATGATTTTATTTTCGCTCCTCTTGCCTCCCCCACCCTCTGTCTAAATTTAATTCAGAATCACTATTTCCACTTGCGGTAGAAACATAGAACATTTGCATTTGAAAATATAAGATGGTCAAGAGCAAGTGGTCTCATCTTTCTAAGCTTTCATCTCCTGTCTGTAAAGTGGTGATAGCAACATCTTCCTCATAGGCTGTGGCGGGATGAGGTGATGTCGTACACATCTGGGCTCAGCAAATACTCAATACTCACTGGCCACATCACTGGTCTCCTTCTCTGCATGCACCCAGCCTTAGGTTACTTATTTATCAACCGACACGTTTTGGAGCTCGCATTCTTTGAAGAGCTGACACTAATGACTCATTAGTGAAGTGTGTTTTCAGTAGGAAAACTTGTTTTAATGGTGAAAAATGCTCACAACGATCAGTGCACACTCTTCTACATCTATGATGAACTATGAAAACCAGGTCTCTTTCTGCAAAGCTAAAGAAGTCAGAGAGTATTCTGAATGTAAATTCTTGGACTGTGATCCATGCTGGGCTTATTTCACTTGGCCAAAGTTATTCTTCTGAGAGCACCCACCTGGCATTTGTCTCTATTCATTTTTGCCTTAGTTATGTAGGACCAGCTTTCCTATGTGTTGAGGTCATTGTGCGTCGAGGTCAGTCATGAATAGGCTGGGCAACAGCCCTTATCTCCCCTTCTCCAGAGTCTGAAACAATGCATTCCTTCCTATGCATCATCTGACATGGATAAAGCCTGCTAATGTGTTTTGCCCAATGGAATTCATATCTGATTCTCTCTGCAAGAGTGATTTTAGTTGGAAAAAAGAAATATTTTCCTATGCTAGTGCTACTATATTTGATGAGATTAATTGCCCTCTACTTTAAAATACGCATATTTTAATGGCTAACAAGGATCTCAATAAATACATAAAGTAAAAATAAAAGTCAGAAAAAAATAGAGGTTATTTGTTTGACTTTGGGAAGTGCCAAAGTTCTTTTATTGCTGCTCCATGGTTCCTATGGATCATTTTATTTTAAAGTTAGGTTTACTGAGGTATAAGTCACACACTACAAAATTCATTTATTTTAGTGTAGAATTTACGAGTGTTTCCAAACACATGTGTTGTGTAACCACCACCACAGTGAGGAGATGAAACGTTTCCATTCCTTCCCCAAACTCCCTAAGGCTTTTTGTAGCCAGCCCCCTTCTCCCAACAACAGGCCCTGGCAACCACTGATCTGTTTTTCTGTGCCTATAGCGTTGCCTTTTTCTGGGAAGTCATACTAATAGGAATCATACAATATGTAGTCAGACAATATTTTGAGTCTGGCTTTTTTTTTTACTTAACTAACGCTTTTGAGATGTTGATATGGTTTGGATTTGTGTCTCTGCACAAATATCATGTCAAATTGTAATCCCCAGTGCTGGGGAAGGGTCCCTCGGGGAGGTGATTGGATTATGGGGGCGGATTTCCCCCTTGCTGTTCTCAGGATACTGAGTGAATTCTCCCGAGATCTGGTGGTTTAAAAGTTTGTAGCACCTCCCCCTTTTCTCTCTGTCTCTCTCCTGCTCCACCATGTGGAGATGTACGTACTTGGTTCCCTTTCGCCTTCCACCATGATCGTAAGTTTCCTGAGTCCTCCCCAGCGATGCTTCCTATATAGCCTTCCTGTATAACTGTGAGCCAATGAAACCTTTTTTGTTGTTGTTTTTGTTTTTGAGACGGAGTCTCATTCTGTCGCCCAGGCTAGAGTGCAGTGGCATGATCTTGGCTCACTGCAATCTCTGCCTCCTGGGTTCAAGCAATCCTCCTGACTCAGCCTCCCGAGTAGCTGAGACTACAGGCGCCCACCACCACGCCCAGCTAATTTTTGTATTTTTAGTAGAGGTGGGTTTCACCATATTGGTCAGGCTGGTCTCGAACTCCTGACCTCAGGTGATCCACCCACCTCGGCCTCCCAAAGTGCTGGGATTACCAGCGTGAGCCACCGCACCCGGCCTTTAGGTAGCTCTTTATAGCAATGCAAGAATGGAATAATATAGATGTATTGATGGTGTACTGGTACTAGTAGTTGTTTTTTTAAAATTGCTGAATAGTATTTCATTGTATGAATGTACCACGGTTTGTTTATCCATTCACCAGTTGAAGGGCATTTGGGTTGTTTCAAGTTTTTGGTGATTATGAATAAAGTCACTATAATAAATATCTGCGTACAGATTTCTGTATGAACATAGCCTTTCATTTCCTGGGGGCAAATTCTATGGCCCATCTTCTTGGCCCGCACCCGAAGTCCTATGGCTCCTCCATTGTCCTCAGAAATCACCACCCTGGGGAACTGAGTACTGTTTTTACTTCCAGCAGAGACGTGTGAGTTCTGGTGCCAAGAAGCAGCTTCACTTTTTAGGTTTCTGGACAACAGACATATATACCCTCTATGGAGATAGAGAAATAAATAATAAGCAGGTAAATGATGGGTGATAGACTGAGGGAGAAGTGAGACAAAACAAGGCCAGTAAGCATGAGACAGGGCTTCTACATCAGGTGCTGTAATTAAGGGCTTCTTCTTAATTAGCAGCCCAGCTGCCTATAAATTTGAATTGTGCTTCTCTGCTTATAAACTGGAATCATGACTCACTGAATTACGATTTGCTTAAATCCACTCTTACCATTTCTGCATATGAGCTGATGTACTGCAGCTGATATCTGGACTAAAGTGAGATGATTAGGAGGTCTCTGGTCATCAGAGATTTCTATTAATTCTGTTTGAATAACTGCAATAGCAACACTTACGAAGTGCCTGCTGTGTACCAGATACTGTTCTAAGGACTTTACATATGCTGACTCATTTAATACCCACAACAGCCTTAAGGCTAGTGATTTTTCCTACTTCACAGATTTTACAGAATTTGAGGGACAGGGAGGTTATGTATAGACAGCAAGGGGCAAAGTTGGAATAAAAAACTCAGGCCATTGTAAGCCAGACACTCGGCATTTCTTTTTTCTCTTCATCCTAGCCTGACAAGGTGACTTCTTATTATCCCTATTTTACAGATGAGGGAATTGAGACTCAGAGAAATTAAGTCAGTAGGTCAAGGTCCTCCAGCCGGTGGGTCGCGGAGTTGGGAATGGAATTCAAGTTAGTCCACGTGCTCTCCATCACCTCTCCCAGCCTCTAATAAAATCACTTGGTTTGCCTTGGAGTTGACCTAAGTTGAGAGGCTGTCGAAAACATGAAATGAAGACGAATTTGTCTGAGTCTCTGTTAACCTTGCTGCCAGGCTTAGCACATGCTGCCTGAGTGTTTCTGCCGGGAGCTTGCTCCATGCAGCCTGCTGGCCCCAGAGAGGACCTCTCCAGGGACCAGGAGGTGTATGGTAAAAACCTTCTGATTTTTCCTATGACTTTTCTCAAACAATAAACTCCCTTTAGGGAAGTTGGGAGAGAACAAAAAATAAATACTGGTTAAGGGTATATTTACAATAGATGTCCTTTTGCATTCATTTGACTCAAATTTCCTTAATAGGCTGCTTATTCTGGGCACCATGCTTGCTCTAATTAGTTTTTTCATCATGCGACGGTTGTTGGTCTCTGGAGGAAGAGGGAGCCTGGAAACATGAGCAACAACTAGGGTTATAAAACTGCCAAATAAGCCCGTCATTCATTTCCTTGACTGTGCTCCGTGTGGCAAACGTGAAGGCCAGCCTTGCCCTTATCAATCTTACCTCCCATGCAAATGCCCTGACATGCAGGGTGCGTTGGTTTTATTTGTTTTATCATGATTGGGCATCTTCTGTGTGCTAGTTCTGTGTTCAGCACTTTTGGACGTTTGCTATCTCCCGTGCTCACAGCAGACTTTATGTACATGTCTGTCTCCTTCATAAATTATGGGCTCCTGAATATGGGGAAATGTGTCATTAAGGATGAATTGGATCTGGTTTTCTATCATCCAGGAGCCCCTAGTTTAGTAGGAGAAACCGACATATATATAAATAATCTGAATACATGGCACACTATGATAGTGCCGTAATGACTATAACGGTAATAGTTACCATTTAAGGAAAATGTATCACAGTTCTGGTACTATGCCAAGTCCTGAACATGTTTCTATGCTTCTTTAATTCCCAGTGAAATTGAGGCTGTATCAGTTATCTAGTATCATAATAATGCTATGTAACAACCATAAAACTTCAGTGGCCCACAACATTTATTTTTGCTCACAAGTCTATGTGCTGGCTGGCAGCTTCTGCTTCTCGGGTAGCTGGCTGTGGGCTGAGGCACCTTGGCTGGATTCTCTTGCGCATCTAGGCAGCTGGGGGTTTGCTGGTGCTAGGAGGGTCTCAGATGAAACAATTTGCCTCTGTTATAGGAGATGTCTCCTCCTCCAGCAGGCTAGCTCTGGCTTATTCTTTTGGCAGAAGCAGGATCCCTAAGGGCACAAAGTACACAAGCCTCTTGAGGCCGAGACTCAAAATGGGCACACAGCCATTTCTGCTGAACGTTTGTATTTGGCCTAAGCACATTTAAAAGGGTAACCCAGATTCAGGGAACGGGGCAGTACACTTTGCTTTTTGATGAGAGGAGAGGAGCTGCAAAAATTATGTTGTAAAGGGCCTGGATACCAGAAGGATGAAGAATTGCAGCCATTTTTTGCAATCCACCACGGGTACTATTATCGCTCCCATTTCACAGATGAGGAAACTGAAGCATAAAGAGATACCTAAGCTCACATAGAAAGTAATGGCAACGTATATTAATAGACAAAAGACTATAGAATTGTTGGCAAAGGGAGACACTGGTGCTTTTATAAAAGACTACCTCGTGTGGAAGAAGAGTGGGGACGAATTTGAACCTTAGCACTCTAGAGATGCTGTTGATGTCTTGCATCACGCCAGGACCACCTGTGAGGTCACTGGTAGCTGTAGTGGGTGGAACCACATGTGGTTCCCACATGAGATGCACGCTGCTCATCTCATTTTATTATTCATTTATTTATGAGATGGAGTATCCCTCTGTCACCCAGGCTAGAGTGCAGTGGCATGATCTCAGCTCACTGCAAACTCCTGCCTCCTGGGTTCAAGTGATTCTCCTGCCTCAGCCTACTGAGTAGCTGGGATTACAGGCGCCCACAACCATGCCTGGATAATTTTTGTATTTTTAGTAGAGACCGGGTTTCAGCATGTTGGCCAGGCTGGTCTCGAACTTCTGACCTCAGATGATCCACCGATCTTGGCCTCCCAAAGTGCTGGGATTACAGGCGTGAGCCACCATGCCTAGCCTGACTGCTGCTCATTTCAAGGGACTCTTTGCTCCTCTGCCTGAGGCTTTTTCCAGTGTCATCGAGGTTTGCCCAGTCTCCTCGCAGGGCAGTCTGCAAGTGTCAGACTTAAAGTGTCCAGTGGTAACCCCCAACTTAAGGGGAATAGGAGCTGGTAAATCAGTACCCCAGCTCCCCCATTCCACAGTGGAGTAATTCGGTGACACATTTTACAAAGTTCCTTGGAGGATTCCCATAGGGATTGACCCCAGATTACTCTGGGTGGTAACCTGCTAATTAATACACACTTTATTGTCTTCTTCCTTCAAATAAGCCACCTACACCCATGCCCTTGATTCAGGGTCTGCTTTTATAGGAAATCAAACTAAGAAACCTTGAAGGATGGCTAAGATACTGACAGATAGAAGGAGGCTGGTGAGTGTTCTAGGTAAAAGCTCTTTTGAACACTTTTTGACATTGTTTCTAAATTTTCTTTGTGCAAATGATACTATATTTGCATAATAACATTTTATTTTAATGTCAGATGATCCCTTTTAAGATCGACTCCCAGAAATAGAGTTAGTGGTTATAGAGTTTAAACATTTCACAGGCCTTTAGTCACTAAAACCTAACCTTTAACAGTAAGGATTTGCTCAGCAGATATCTCTCTTCTTATTAATTGAAGTTTTTAATTATTGAATTTTCTTTTTTCTTTTTTTTTTTAGACAGAGTCTCACTCTGTCACCCAGGCTGGGGTACAGTGGCACCATCTTGGCTCACTGCAACCTCCACCTCCTGGGTTCAAGCGATTCTCCTGCCTCAGCCTCCCAAGTAGCTGGGATTACAAGAGCCTGCCACCACATCCTAATTTTTGTATTTTTAGTAGAGACAGGGTTTCACCATATTGGCCCAGCTGGTCTTGAACTCCTGACCTCAAGTGGTCCGCCTGTCTCAGTCCCTTAAAGTGCTGGGATTACAGGCATGAGCCACTGTGCCTGGCCTAATTACTGCAATTTTGAGGGTATGGGGCGTTGCTACTAACTAAGCATAGCACAGATGTCCCAATTTAACATTAAACATTAAACATCCCTATTCTAAAACTCTGTTGGCCTTTCCAGTACCAGGAGCTTCTTACTGGCCAGTCTTCCATATAAAACCATAATCTATCCCCATATTCTCCATATTCTTGTCCTTTTTTTTCTCTCGTCTCTTCTGAACTGTCACAATTTTAGCTGGCAGTTCCCAACCCAACCACCCTCTCTTCATAATATTTTCCTAAGCCAAGCAATTCACTTCTCTCTCTATTGCCTTCCACCCAGACAGGCTTTCCACACCTGTAGGCTCATTTTCCATGACCAGAATGGCTCATTAGAATTTTCACTAAACAAAGGGCTGTTCTCTCCCTCAGGGACCCCCACAAAACAAGCCACTGCCAGCTAATGTGTTTGTGGAGAAGGGGGTGGGAAAGGGAGGGAGGGGAGAACATCAGAAGAGGGTTCAGAGACTTAGTGGCCCTTGCAGAGGGGACAAAATAAATGTGGTGCAACTTGAGAATAATCTGGACAATTTTCTGCTCCCTAGAATATCCACCTCACAGCCTCTAATTCTGTGCTTTGTTCTTTTGGACCCTGAAAGCTTTTTGGTCTTCAATAATTCTCTATTAAAATGCAAATCCCTACTGGGAGTTGTTAAGCCTTATCAGCTAATAGTTGACTGTCGCAGGAGCATTAAGATCCTGCTCTAATGGGGCACAGAATGGCAGAGGGATGGGACCGTGCTGTGGAAGGACAAATAGATTCAGGAAGAAGGAGAGCGGGTATTTATGAAAGGGGTCATTTTGGGGTCTTTCTTCTATTTTGACCAGAATGAACTTTGCTCACCATTATCCACAGCTGTTTCGTTTGCTTTCTCAACAGCAGTCATTTTTAAATAGTTGGCTTTAAATGCCCTTTGACCTGAGTACAAGTTGAATTAAGGAGGAATGCTGGAGCATCTCTGCTTTGCCTAAATTAGAAAGACTAAAAGTAATCTAAGGAAATTGCGACAGAACCCTTCTCTGCTCTAAATTTAGCTCCCATTTAATCACATCAGTGTCGTGGTACACACGTGGCTTTTGGTGGCTCAGTGGGTCGCAGCAAAGCCTGGATGTGGCCAGGGTGGCGGGTGCATTTTGTCTGTGGTAGGAAAAAGCGGAATTCATACCAGCCGACTTAGCAACGTGTGCCCGTCAGGAGGGACCGAAAGAGAGCGTGGATGCACACTGCCAATTTATCCAAAGTCTCTGGAAAACTGCAGAGATGCAGCGTGACCTCCACGGGAAATGAAGGTATCCATCAGCTGAGTCCCAGCCTTCCAGCCAGAGCACCTTCTCCGTCACCCGTAGCTCTCACACATATGTCTTCTCGCTCCTGCTGGACTGTGAGTGCCCTCATCTTTGACGGGAGCCAAGGCTACTCCATCACTGGGGGCAAGTCCAAAATGCTTTCAGAAAAAATGCATCCATAAAGAATAAATGGCAATCCAGGATCATTCGAAAGCAGTGTTGTAAAAATGAGTGCAGTCTTTGCCACCCTCTCATCCCTTTTCCCCAGGTCTGTTTTTCCTTTTCAGGTGTGTAATTCAAAATATTTAACAACCAGGAAGGCACCAGTACTGGCTAACCAGAAAAGAAGCAGGCTTGCCCATGAAATCAGTCCATGGGGCTCTGGGACTGCCCATTGTGCAGCATTAACCCTTTAATTCCCAGATCATCAGGCCCTCCGGGGGGTTCCAAGGAAGGGGCTAAGTTCGCACAGGCACACCCAGCGGGCTCAGGATAGCATCTGCTCACCCAGCAGTGTAGAAGTATTCCAGCATTCCTGGTGCTTTCTCGCCTGAGGGCCAGCCCTACCCAATTCCAGGCACCTAGCTCTAATCTCCAATTGTGTGCTGAAGTTGGGCCTAGGGAAGCTCTCTTTGCATGGGGCCTGGACGCTGTGATGGGGGCAGGTCACTGAGCTCAATCCTGGAGCAGGCGTGGAGGTTGTAGAGAATGGTCCAAGGCCTGGTGGCCCAAGAAGGTAACGTCTGTGCAGCTCTGAGCTGGGCTGTCAGGACCGGTTACAGCCTCTCCTCAGACACAGGGGTGTAGTCACTGGCTTTGACACCCAGGAAATTCCCTCATATAGATCTCTTTCTCTAGGAAAAGGCTTCTTCTGACATTGAGACACAAACTTCCTATTCTTTTTTTTTTTCTTAGCCTATTACTGCTATTAAAGAAAAAAATACTTTCCCCCATTTCTACTGCTTCCATGTCTCCCCGCAATCACACACACACAAAACAACCAAAACACCTTATCTTTAGGCAAACTCATTTCTGCTACTTCCTGGGGAAAGGAGAGGAACTGTTTTCGTTGTATGCCTTGGTGGAGGTGGGGATGGTGGGCTCGTTTTTACTCCTTCTGCCCTCACTCACGCCTCCAACTTCTCTGTCTAGTACAGGGGTAGAGAACTCTGACTCATAAGGTCTTTGAATATAATCATGGACTTGGAGGGGGTGGGCACAGGAGGAGAACAAGGAAGTGAGCTATTTTCAGTTTGTCAAAAATCCTAATAGAAAACATAGATTAACACTCTTGTGTGCAACTAGAGAAATTTAGGGGGAAAATTGGAGTTAATTGGCTCATGAAATCAATCTACAGAAATAAGTGGGGTGTGCTGAGTCTCAGGGACAGCTGAAGCCAGGGCCCTAAATGTCACCAGGGCATTCTGTTATTCTCTGTGTCTCACCTGTGCTCTTCTCCGAGTGTGGGCTCCATGCTGCAGGCCAGCAGTTCTCAATCAGAGATGGAGAGCTATTTTACCTCCCAGGGGACATTTGGCAATATCTGGGGGACATTTTTGATTGCCACAACTTGGGGAAAGGTGCTCCTGACATTCAGTGGGTAGAGGCCAACACTGCTGCTAAGTATCCCACAATGTATAGAACAGCCTCCCAAAACAAAGAATTATCTCATTAAAAATGTCAATAGTAGTTGAGAAAGCCTGCTCTAAGACCAGTGTTTTAGTTTGTTCTTTGCTGCTACAACAGAATACCACAAACTGGGTAATTTTCAATGAACATAAATTTATTTGGCTCATATGGCTGGGCACGGTGGCTCATGCCTGTAATCCCAGCACTTTGGGAGGCTGAGACAGGCAGATCACCTGAGGTAGGAGTTCAGGACCAGCCTGACCAACATGGTGAAACCCCCTCTCTACCAAAATTACAAAAAGAAGCCTGGCGTGGTGGCGGGCACCCATAGTCCCAGGTACTCGGGAGGCTGAGACAGAGGAATCACTTGAACCCAGGAGGCAGAGGTTGCAGTGAGCTGAGATCATGCCACTGCACTCCAGCCTGGGTGACAGAGCAAGACTCAGTCTCAAAAACAGAAAGAAAGGAAAAGAAAAAGAAATTTATTTGGCTCATAGTTCTGTAGGCTAAGTCCAAGATCGAGGGGCTGCATCTGGTGAGGGCCTTCTTGTATTTTCTCACGCTAGAAGGCATCACACAGTAGAAGGGCAAGAGAGGGCCAGAGAGGGAGAAAAAAGGGGGCCAAATTTGTACTATTATGCAGAACCCATTCCTTCTACAACAGCATTAATTATTCATGAGGGCTCTACCTAATCACCTCTTAGAGGTCCTACCTCTTAATACCACCACACTGGGGACCAAGTTCCAACACATGAACTTTGGGGGATACATACAAACTTTAGCAGCCAACTTTCTCCTGGAAACGTAGCTGCTGGCAGCTCTCAGGCCCAGATCTAATGGCCTTGGTGACCTAAGGGGGACTGAGACTCTCTCACCCTTATCCAAATGTCAAAAATGTCAGGGAATGTCTCTGGTCCAACTTCATCCAGCGATGCATCCCTAGACTAATCGCTGCGTCCAAAAGTTGAATGTTAGAAGGCCTTATGTTTGGAGTTGGTAAGAAATATTCTCAGAATGAGAAGGGTAAAGGGCAGGCCAGAAAATAGATGACAGGCCACAAAAGCTTCTAGTGAGTAAGTTTAGTTTATTTGGAGGCAACATCTTTTAGAAGTAGAGATATGAGGCAGCAGGCAGAGAGAAGTGACCTTCAAAGAAGTAAAGTGTGGGAACCATATTAATCTAGAACCCACCACTAAAATACTGCACAGGCCAGGCCAGTGGCCCATACTCCATACTCTTTTTTTTCCCCACTCTTATTTTTATTTATTTAGTTAGTTAGTTTTTTTGAGACGGAGTCTCACTCTGTTGCCCAGGCTGGAGTGCAGGGGCACAATCTGGGCTCACTGCAACCTCTGCCTCCCAGGTTCAAGCGATTCTCCTGCCTCAGCCTCCCAAGTATCTGGGATTACAGGCACCCACCACCACGCCTGGCTAATTTTTGTATTTTTAGTAGAGACGGGGTGTCACCATGTTGGACTAGGCTGGTCTGGAACTCCTGACCTCAAGTGATCCGCCCACTTCGGCCTCCTAAAGTGCTGCGATTACAGGCATGAGCCACCGCGCCCAGCCTCTGCTCTTCTTATGAAGGCAATTCCTGGGGCACCTGTTGTCCACCACACCTTGGGTGGTAAGTGGCTATTTAGATAAACTAATTATTGCTAATGTTTACTTAGCTAATGAGTTATTCCTTCCAGGTGACATAGTGCCTAACCCCATTATAATGTGCACATTCTTTCAAAGGTCTCTAAAGGAGGAAATAGTGGTAGCACTTTCAGTCAAGTAGGAGTTGGTGGGAAAATTTTTTTTGTCATGGCGGCCTTCCATTCAAGTCATTAATGCAGGTAGGAAGTTACGGCTGTATCTGAGTCAGTCAGGTTCAAGGTTAACATTTGCTTTTTTTTTTTTTTTCCCAACTCTTATGTTGGATTTACGGGGTACATGTGCAGGTTTATTAACTGGGTATATTGTGTGATGCTAAGGTTTGGGGTACAAATGATCTCATCATCCAAGTACTGAGTATAATACCCAACAATTAGGTGTTCTTTTTGTTTGTTTTGCCTTTTCTAAAAAAATTATTTTCAGTTCCAGGGTACATGTGCAGGATGTGCAGGTTTGTTACACAGGTAAACGCAACAGTTAGGTTTTCAATTCTTACCCCTTTCCCTCCGTCCCTTCCTCTCCCATCTAGTATTCCCCAGTGTCTATTGCAAGGCCAACGTTTTCTGAAGTATGTTCTTAGAAGCAGGGAGTCCCTGGATGCTAGTCATTGTTATTGAAAATAAAGATTTCATAATAAAATCCATTAGGGAAATGCTGGTTTGGATGACATTTAGCAGAGTTTTTTACTATAGGACTCAGGGCCTATAATAGAATGGGTGTTGTGACGCTCAGAGAAGGAAGAATAATGTGTAGACTTCCCAAATTATTGGGCCAAGGATCCCCTTTGGTGAGGCACATTTTACATAGGACTACCAGTCCAATTTTGTCCTTTATCCTTTCATAATTGCTAAAGGCATTCTCCTTTGTTCCCCAAAGTATATCAGTTTGGAGAATAAATTTT
>NW_012104176.1:323493-325063 GCF_000951045.1 Mandrillus leucophaeus | reverse complement strand
TAGCATTAGAATCCCAAAACCGAAGCATAGATTGTTTAAAATTAAACAGACCTTAAGCTGATTGCATTATTAAAGTTTGGTGTGTGTTTTTTTTTTAAAAGACAGAAGTTCAACCTTAACAGGCAAAAAAAAAAAGCTAGTAATTTGGGGAAGAAACAGAATCAGGGACCAGCTTCAGGAAGCAGAGTACCCTGATGCTTCCAGAATTTTCTCTCCACAGCTTTTCTCCACTTTAGCTTCGGTCTTTCCCACCAAGGACAACGCTACCTTCATGCACACAGGTGATTACAGAAGTCAAAGTTCACGACCTTCACGTATTCACATAATAAGCATCAGACAAAACAAACAATTATTTTAAAATTATAATTACAAGCAAAATGCTAAGCAACAGAGAGTGGTTTCGTGGGAGGAGGAAACAGGACAATGAAATTTTTGTTCTAAAGTCTAAGTATGGGACAAAACAAACGTTTTCCTTGAAAGTTCCTTAAATCACTTGTAAAGTACAATATATGTGGTTTGATGTATTGAACTCTGAATGCATTCAAATGACAGAGGTTTGCAGTAATGCACAGAAGGTAATGAAGGATGCACATGCAAAACATACATTTCCAGATTTTTACTTACATAAAAAAGAGATGAGGCCAGGCGCAGTGGCTCTCGCCTGTAATCCCAGCACTTTGGGAGGCCAAGGCGGATGGATCACCTGAGGCCAGGAGTTTGAGACCGGACTGGCCAACATGGTGAAACCCTGTATCTAATAAAAAATACAGAAATTAGCTGAATGTGGTGGCACGTGCCTGTAATCCCAACTATTCGGGGGGGCTGAGGCAAGAGAATCTCTTGAACCCGGGAGGTAGAGGTTGCAGTGAGCCAAGATCACGCCACTGCACTCCAGCTTGAGCGACAGAGCGAGATTCTGTCTCCAAAAATAAAAAAAAAAGAAAAGAAAAAAAAGGGGGATGAAAGAATACAGAAGAAAATAAAGGAAGACTGCAGATGGTTTCTCCTAGCCACAGTTAGGGAGAAGGGTGGTATTAATTCTTCAGTCTCCTGTTCTGACTGAGGCTCACTGTGTCTCACTGAAGGGAAGGGTAGGAGGAGTTGCCTGGGCTATTTTGACTGTGTTTGTTGATTTCGTCTCAATTCTCTAAATTCCAGCTCTCTCACTATGGAATCTTGGAAAAACTGACTTAACCTTTCTGTATCTCAAATATAAAATGAGAGCAATGATAGAACATACCTCATAGTTTTATTGTGATGATGAAGTAGAATAATACAAGCAACGTATGTAGAACAGTGCCAGGCATCTTTAAGCACCATGACTACTACAACTGTTTGCACAATAATAAAACCAATAGGGCCTCTGCTCTCTGGGGAGTTTTATTTTATTGGTTTTCTTCTTTTCTTTCTTTCTTTCTTTCTCTCTTTTTTTTTTTTTTTTGAGATGGAGTCTCGTTCTGTTGCCCAGGCTGGAGTGCAGCAATCTCATCTCACTGCAATCTCCTTCTCCTAGGTTCAAGCAATCCTCCTGCATCAGCCTCCCAAGTAGCTGGGACTACCGACATGCACC